>NC_064638.1:172136083-172194055 GCF_023864345.2 Schistocerca serialis cubense | reverse complement strand
GTCGCCTCTTACGACAGGCAGGAATACCTCGGGCCTATTCTAATCCCCGGACCCGCAGGGGGGACGACATATAACGTCCTTCACCTGAAAATGTGAGTGCTGCTTACACATGGTAGTGTGGTACAGAAGCGCATTGGTAAGGGCGACCCGTAAGTGGAAGACGTGTAATCGGTTTTAGTTTAGCAATAGCTGCCTATCATTTCAGTATAGATTACCCACAACCAGAGCAGCAAAACTTACAAGTCGAAGGACTGAACATTGTTAGAAGAATCCACTGTCACAGATACCAGAAGATGGAACAGTCCTCGGCAGTGAACAGGGAGCACCTGCTGACGACGCTGGAGAGCACTGTGTATTTATTTATTGTGCGTAACATTGTGCATTGTGTGAAGCGTAATTTCAACATTAAGGGTCGGTTGTACAGTTTCCATTTAGCAGACATTTAAGCTGTGTTCCTCGAACAGCACGAGAAACTTGTTGTGTGGACCAGGAATAATGCTTTACCGGAGAACAAAGCAGGGGTAACTTACTCACCGGTTTATCTCCCTAACCGGCCAGAAACCGCTGGTTAAGTTTTAAAGATGAAATAATGACAGATGCAGTTGCAGACAGCAGTGGCGGAGTTTTGTCTGAACTCTTGTGAGGATGACGAGGGGAAAAAATAAAAAAGGGTAGACGCCGATTCCGAGGTTTTTGTCCACATTTCGCTCATCAGGGGTCAGCCGTACTTCGTCTTTCAACCTCATACTCGACAAACTGGAGCATATGACAGACAAAAAGTGTGCCCTGTTTACCTTCTGAAATGATACTGTGCATTTGTTGTAGTATGAGTTTGGACAGTACTTCATAAATTACATCGCGTTATTTATATAGATCAGCCACAAGCTAATTTCGATTTGTATCAAAATAGTCACTTTTTTGCCCTGTGTTACAGTCCCTGCAGTCGTTGGAAGAACCGTTTTGTTCTGTTTAGTTGTGGCTTAAAAGACCTAACCGAATCTGAGAGTTAGCAAGTTTTGTTAAATTTTTTTCAATTGTCTAACGAAATGGTCTTGTTATTCTTTCTTTCAGAAGTGTCTGTCCCACCAGTGAAGCACCTACTGCTGACACTATTATTTTGCCTCATTTTTTCTGCCCAGTTGTGACCTCATTGGTATTGGAAAAGGGATAACCAACAGGACTATTAAAAGCATGTGTGACACTGGAAAACGTGCACGTGAGACTGTTGTTCACCATTTCAGCGCTGTGGTGTAATTAAGTGAAAATGAAACATATGTATTGAGTAATATACTTTCATTCTGAAATCATTTCCGTAAATTATATTTCAGATTCTTATTTTGAAGTATTTTTTTTTTTTTAAATTATTCCTCCCTTTCTGGTTCTTATGATGCTTTCGGAGCATCACCATCTGGAACTTTGCTATTATTTCACATTCGGGAACAGGTATTTTTATTTTGGGAACTAAACTGTATTGAGTTTAATGTAGAAACGGAAGGATACAGTGAAATTGTCGTGACTGTAGTTACTTCCCTCCCAGGTAACATATAGCTGCTCAAGATTGTTTTGAAATCCAAAATTATGTATGAAATGGTTACTGCTCCTCAAACATGTACGACGACACACAATCATCGCCTCTAGTTTGGCTATGTGCCATAGGATCATTCCTACCCTAGAATTGTATAAAAGTCATTGTAAATGTTGGCATCTTGTTCTTCATACGTATAAAAGCTGAATATAATTGTTAATGATCACGGAAACAAGATTTGTATGTCCAACGGCTGTAACAATGGATGCATGATGCTCAGTAGTTGAGCAATAGTACTTTCTGTAGAAACCCCTTGCTGCTCTAATGAGCTGATCATTCTAAGACATGAATATAACAGCAAGCTAGCCAGTAACACCTCTCCGGACTGCAGGCAAATTAATGTCAATGACGTCTGTGTTGTCAGATTTAGGGACTCGTGGAAACAACTATTTCAGAAAGCAGACCAGATGTCAAAGGATCTTTTGTATTAAGTCTCTTGTTTTCACTATAGCGTCCTTTCCTTGACATTTTATTAAGCTGTAATTTCGTTGTACTCAACTTGCAACGTACATTCCACGTATGGGGCGCCGCCGATCTGTAGCCTCTGTCACGTTTCGTAGGCAAAATATTTACGCCTTTATTTCTTGGGGAAAAATCTTACATCTGTTGTACCTGCTCTGTCGGTAATGGGAACTGTTGCGTTCCTTTCCAATACTTCATTTCAGTATCTAGGAAGATCTCTCACTGGTCAAAGAACAAAAAATGCATGAAATCGTATGGGACTTCACTGCTAAGGTCAGCAGTCCCTAAGCTTACACACTACTTCACCTAAATTTTCCTTAAGGACAAACACACACACCCACGCCCGAGGGAGGGCTCAAACCTCCGCAGGGACCAGCCGCACAGACCATCACTGCAGTGTCTTAGACCGTTCGGCTAATCCCGCGCGGCGTCAGACAACACATTGCTGATCTATCAATTTTACGGTAAATCGTTATAGTGTTCTACAGGGAAGTACCCTACGAATTTACTTTCATGTTTTGCATATTGTTTTCACTGAAAGATACCGCAGAAGCTTTCGTTTTTGCTACTACAGAAACGAGTCTACGGTATCTACCAGCCTCTAAATACCCTCAAACGAATAATTTTACGATCCGGAACGCTACTTTTGCTGACGACGACTGAAGTAAATATGGAATGACACGGTAAAATAAGCTATGTGCTCTTACGTTGGTGCCAACTTAACTGGACACACACTATTCTGGGAGTAACTAACGGGGGAATAAAATTGTGTATAATGCACGCTGGAAGTTAACCCTTTGTTATCCTATTTCTTGTTAGCTATCCCTGGCTTTAACCCAACACTGTACAACTGGCAGTAAGAAGCAAGTTAGATGCAAAACACTACACAAGTTATTGTATCTTCGCCTATAATGTTTCGTTACCGAACAACGAGTGTCTCTTTCAGACATTAAGCGATGTTCAGGGAACAACTAACAAGCCGGAAACTAGTTCGAAATAAATATCAGTAGAACAAAAGCAATTTATTTCTTACTCAAAATTTAACTACGTATTTATTCTCCCATGAAATAAGTCTAAGAATCCATAAACAACCAAAAAACACACTAAAGACACTATCAGTGTAATGAATGAACACGCTGTGACATGCTTGGGGTCACGCCACACTGCCCACAGACCTGTAAACTAGTAAATAAAGCTATGCAGACACGCAAACAACTCCTAAATTACCGAAATAAAGTCAGTACACACATGCGAACTGCACATCAGTGTATTTCACTATTTAGAATCACACACAAAATCAATTCGTAAACTGTCCAAATAATCCATAGCAAAGCTTACAGACCTGCTCGCAAAATTATGGAACGGACACATACAGACACGTCCACTGGACCGCACAGGAGGCTAGTGGAAGCCCCTGCGAAGTGACGTGGCCGTCAAATGTCGAGCCACCCACAGGTGCCCATTCAGGTCCGTGAAACATGAGGCGGCGGCATCCTTTTCATACTCTACACTTGAGAAATTCCTCTCAAAATACTGTATCACCTAGGCACCGCAGCAGACACTCCAAGGGCGTGGGCCAGCTGACTATCTAAAAGACTCCACAAACTTACTAACTGTGAACTTTAGAACTCTTGCACTCTACACACATTCAGTTAACATAATGAACACCGAAACAACTACTAAATCCTCAAACCATATTGCATGTCAAATACTCACAGTGCTTAAACAGCAGGGAAAAAATCCAGTACACCAACACTCAGTGCATGTAAAAAACGGATCCGAACTATCATCAACCGCAGCTATCAGCACCAGCCTGTATGAGCCAGTGCGGGAGCGTGTGTTATACTAATATCACATGTCGGCCTATGCACCAAGTCATCCTCTCGGCTACCCGCACATGTGTGAACCCTCTCTGCCTGCGGTCCAGCGAAGACGTAATTGCCTAGTGACTCCCCATCGCGGAGACTGCAGTAACCTTTACCACAATATCACATGGTCCTTTGCTCCTTGTATTCCTAACAGAACATGCGAGCTGTGTCCAGCCATGCCCGAGTACCCAGCGTGGCTCACGCTCCGTGGTGGAATGTTTGTCTTGTCAGTATACCTCTCAGAAACGTTAAACGTTCACATAACTAAAAGCCTCTGCACACTTGCGTAAACATCCTTAGTCATAAAAGCATTCTCGTATTTGGAAACAGGTCACTGAGCAGAGATTCGGGGCGATTCAGAACAATTACAGAAACAGAATTCGAAGCACTGTTATACAGCAGAGAAATCGATGTTATGAATTTTCGTTATCCTACAACTGTTTATGTGGAGACGTCCTAATGCCACAGTGGCGGATGAGTGATGGCGTCCCCGCAAGAGATGGATGGTATGCTTCAACTTAACTTTGAACACTTGTTTTCTCAGTACTTTCTGTACATACCTTGCCTCCATTTTACTGGAATCAGTTTGTATAGAGATGTAGGAGCGTCTACAAAGGTTGTCTTGTGGATGAATCAAGCATTATGATTGACTATCAGATTTACCCACAGAATTACTTATGCCACCAGTGAGGAAGCACCATCGGTGTTTCCATTTTCTTTCTGCAGAAAAGGCTTTCAGCAGCAAGGAACTGTTTTACACTGATCGCCATATTGCAGCGACAATTAAATCTTACAAACTATCCTACATATCATCAGACATGGAAAGACTGCTCCTCAATTACACTGCTTTCCCACTGAGGACTTGAGCTTGAATATTAGATCGTGAAACCGATCTCCAACCCAGCAATATCACTGTGTACCGTGTCGATGCATTAAACATACAATTCGTATCGTACGCCATACAAGTATCACCCCTTTTACATCATTAGTACAAATACTGCCAAGACAGCACCAGAGATACTAGTGGCGCTGGGTATCCCCCTGCGAGGTCGGCAGCCATCGACGCCAGACGGGTGGCCGCAACCTCCTCAGCGGCCCGAAGTCACTCTCAGAACTGTTCTACAAATTCAGGCTCACTTCCCTTCGGCACACACGCGTTACCGTTTCTGGTCCAGACCTGCTTGCTTGCTTTTCTACACTCATCTCCAGACTCTGGGATTACAAGACCAGATGTATTTTCCACCTGGTTTGCCATAGAATTACACCATTTTCTCGGTACTTATCGTTATCAAGCACACAGCAGTAACCTACCTATCGCTTATGCTGTTACTTATGAAGTTGAATATCTTCGTTGGTTCTGTATACATGGGAAACACATTGTCTTTCACCCGCTAGAGGCACACATGACAATCCACGTTTCCCCATTAAATAAAGTCAGTCCTTGATGGCAGGAGTGCGGCTGACCTCATGCTAGCTCGAGCAATAGGGATGCAGCCAACAACCTCTCCCCACATTCCTCACCATCCATCACCTTGGCTCTCATCAACTACTGACGTGAGTCAGTCTGTAGCCGAGACTGAGTCTGACAGTTGTGAGTAACTCTTTCTCTCTATAATTATGAGCACTTGAAAGTATATATTAATGGACATACATGTCTATCCTGAAATACCTTTGTTAAGATTCTTTTATTTTATTCCAGTCAACCTTGAAAGAATCATTGATTACATTGAGTTAATTATCTAAATACAATTACATGATGCAGTGGAGGAAGAAGACCAGGACGACATACGATCTCAACTGCGGACACAGTCAATTTCATTGGAGCTTAGTAATCTACTTGAGGCATCTTCATTAAACTGATATTTAATTACAAATATATAACTTTTATTGATCTAATTTTCTTGCTATCCGCAGGAAATCTCGCCCATTCAGATAGCGATACAAAACAAATGGATGTGGATCCGCTTCAGGGCGGGTGCATTTTAGTTTTTAAATCTTTCTGAGCTAGTTTGCTCTTTATGTCTTCCAGACGGCATGCGTTATCGGTTATTTCTATATCTAGGTATGTGAATTCCGTAACTCAGTCTACCCCTGACCATCATCCTTATTTCCTCATTACTAACATTTACTTTAATCTTCCCTCGATTTAGTCTATATTCTATACCTCTTGAGATCTTTCCATTCAGCAAGCGACGTAATTCCTACACACATTCACTCAGAATAGCATTATCGTCCGCGAATCTCATTATTGATGATCCGGCTTCTCACCCATTAGTTTTTATCTCCATTACCCGTCCCTCAGCATACATATTGATCAGCAGGAGTGAGGTATACATCAATCGCTTTCACGCTTTTATTTAATCTTCGCACTTATTCATGATGTTTATCACCCGTATCAAACTATAGCTTACCCCTACTTCTCTGCAATTTTGGAAATTAGACCCGATTTCATGCTATGCTCGCCTTTCCTAAAGCTAAACTGATCGCTATATAACACATACCTGTAATATATCCACTCCATTCTTCTGTATATATTATACCTCTAATAAAGTTTAATAGACAAGTCGTTACGCTGATTGCATAACAATGGTGAAAATAATCAGTTCATGAAGTATTCGGTTGTATCTCGTCAGAGTCATACACTCCACAAATCAACACTAACAATCGAATAGTGATCAGTGACTTATTTTTAGAAATTGTCGTGTAATGCTAGTCCTCTGACAGAGGTATCTTGTCTCTCATATATACCGAATTGTGCTTCGTCTATCAGGACATCTGAGAGCTAATTGCTCTCGTAACACCCAATGCATTTCGAACTGAAGTCGTATTTGCTTTTTACTGTGATCTATAGCGTGTTTAATACAATAAAGTACTTAAGTATTGTCCAGTTCTCAGTCATGTTTGTAATAGTTCCTCTATGAATGGTCGGTTTCCTGAACAGTTGAGGTTGTAAAGCCGCTTTATGCGTATGGGAGATGGACAATGTACACAATTTTAGACCTATCTGTATGCCATCCATTTTTGCTGAATTTGTTGGAAAGGCTGTGTATGTAAGGGAAACTAATCATTTCATTTCATATCATTTGCTGTGAAATGTACCGTTGACACTGAATGGTATATTCTATTTTAGTGTCAAATGCTAGTCATTTATTTTGATTTAACTAAGGTGTTTGTCCTGATTACAGGAAACTACTCTTAAAGTAAGAGGTGAACCAGTTGGGAGCTACTGACCATATTTTATAGTGGTGCGACGTCTGCAGTAGACAAAAAAATGTCACACACAGTACTGAGAAAGGCCATGTCGAGTCCAAGTGGGGCACAATGAAAGACCCTCAAGGATCGGTGGTGGTGCCTATCCTGTTTCTAATTTACATAGACATGCCTTCTGGTACTACATATGACTGCAAAATATTTGTTTGCCGATGATACTAGCTTGGTGGTAAAGGATGTTGTGTACAACACAGGCGCTGTTTCAGGAAGAATTATGCGTAATGGGAATATGATGTGAGACTGAACTGTTCAACTTTATACATGCTCCAATAGGTAGTGAACTGTTGTGGGCAGCCCACATTCAAAATCTTGTTCGAATGATTAATGCTGCCATTTTTGGTATGAGAATAGTATGTAAATGAAGTATTAGTTCGATAGGGAAATTGTGTGTGTGGAGGTTTTAGGGCGCAAAACACCGAAGGTCATAAGCGCCCAGTAAAGAACCAGAGAATGCGGGGACCGCGAGGGGAAAAAAACGTTGCGAGGTCCAATACAAAAAGGAAGAAAAAACAAATCTAAAACATCAAGACGTTACAGAAAAGTATCTAAAAGAAGGACAGGAAACCAGAGTCACCAGATAAAAATCAAATCTCTTTTGCCCTATTACTGATTTAAAAAAAAAAAACTTGAACACGAGAGCCACAGCTCGCACATCATCTGCTAAATTGTCTGGCAAAGTGGGTGGCAGCCCCACCCTGAAACTTAAGTAGCTAAATTAGGGCAAAGGATCAGGAAATTTCTTATCGTTAATGGCTTGCTACAGAAAGGACAGCTAGGTGCAGGGTCGACACTCAAGTGCCGTTGTCTAAAGCGGCAGTGCCCTATTCGCAACCGAACTAACATTACTTCCCCACAGCGAGTCGGCCGGGAAGAAGTCTACCAGGCTGTTGGGAGAGGTTTCACTCCTCTGGGTTTGCTCCCATGAACGGAGCACCAATTGTCATGCCAAAGTGAAGTGATACGCTGATAGAGGAAAGTACAAATATCTTGCGAGGAAACAGAGTAAGAGGCGGGCTGAACGAGATGAACGGCGGCCTTGGCTGCAGCATCAGGCAAACCAACATGGCCAGGAACCCACATGATAGTCACTTGGGCTCCCCATCCGGGAACAAATGGAGGCAGTCCTGCATCCGTTGAACGATGCGGTGGACTGGATCGGTATCATCTAGTCTCTGAAGGGCACAGAGAGTCACAGCACATCAAACAGTCAGTGACCTGGTGCCTCTGGACGTAGTGAACAGCCTGATGGAGGACAAAAAACTCTGCTGCAAAAATTGTGCACTGGTAGAGAAGCCAGTACTGAAACTTACCAGCCCCGATGACAAAAGCACAGCCAACACCTTGGGCCAACTTGTAACCACCTGTGTGCAAAAATATGCTATCAGCTAGTTGTGAGCGAAGTTCGAGAAATTTGCAGCGATAAGTCAGCTCGGGAGTCTAACCTTTCGGGAACGAGCCGAGGTCAAAACGATTGGTTGGTTGGTTGGTTGGTTGTGGTTGAAGGGACCAAACAGCAAGGTCATCAGTCCCTTGTTTCAAATATGCGCCATTCCGCTAATGGGACAACTCAGTAAAGTCAGAACAATAAAACGGAAAAAGGGAAAAAACGTAAAAAGGCAGGCATGTTGTCATTGGTAAAACACAAAATGAGGGAAGTCGGCAAGAGAACGAACCCAACACTATGCTGAAGCAGCATAGGCAAGACCACCTGTGACTTAAAAGGTACAACTGCTATAATGTAGAAAGTATGTATGGGAATAGAAATACTAACCAAGCCTTAAAAAAAGGGTAAAAACAGAGTAAAAGGGGAAGAAAAGAGGAATTCAGTCAGGGAGGTGAATCAGGAATCTCCTAACACTGCTTACAGTGGGAGACACCCAAACACTCACCGCCCCGCCCCAACACCAGAGAGAGATTAAAAACCTTAAAACTGAGAATATAAACCACTTTCCCGGAGGAAACCGAGAACCAGAGAGACCATCCGGGAATCGTCAGCCAACATCAAAGGTAAAGTGTGGGGGAGCCTGTACTTAGCACGCAGAGCCAAAAGAAGGGGGCATTCAACCAAAATGAGGGTTACTGACTGGAAGGCTCCACAACCACATAGTGGGGGTGGCTCATCACGCGAAAGAAAACCATGGGTCAACCGAGTATGGCCAATGCGGAGACGACACAGTGTGGTCGAGTCCTTTCGGGAGTTGCGAAAGGAAGAACGCCACGGGCCTGGTGTCACCTTAATTGCACGAAGTTTTTTAGACAGGGGAGTAGCCTCCCAAGAATTGGTCCATGACTGTGTGAAGTTGGATTTGATGTGAAGCCGTAAATCCGCTGCAGGAGGGGCTACAGAAAACGGGGGGTAAGTAACTGCTCCCCCAGCCAAACGATCAGCGATCTCATTACCCGGGATACCCATATGGCCAGGGACCCAAAGGAAGTCAATGGAACAAGCAGCACGGTGAATATCAGCGAGATGGTCATGGATGGCAGAGACCAAGGGATGGCGCGAAAAACACCGGTCAATAGCAAGAAGGCCACTCATCGAGTCCGTGCATAGCAAAACGCGGTTGTGTTGGGACTGTTTAATAAAGGTAAGGGCCTGGGAAATTGCCATCAATTCCGCAGTAAGAACCCACATGTAGGTGGCAGCAGATGACTTTCCGTTCCAACGGAGGACGTGAAGGCATACCCAACACGATCAGCAGATTTAGAGCCATCAGTGTAAAAAACAACAGCATCCCGAAACTCCCACAAAATCTGGCGGAAAAGGAACGGAACACCACAGGGGGGGGATGGAATCTTTCGGACTGCGGCGGAGATCCATCCAAAGTCGAGGCCGAGGAACTAACCAAGGAGGGGTGGAGGGGAGGGAGTGAGGAAGACAGGACAAAGGAGGAAGCTGAAAATCATGGCAAAGAGACGCAAGACGCAGCCCAGCCGGTAAACCCGCCCGAGGGCGGGAGTCGGGTGGGCGACGTCCATGGTCTGGGAACAGGATAGAATAGGAAAGATGAGTGGGAGAGGAACGGATAGTGAGTGCATAAGACACCAGAAGCTGGGACCGCCGAACAGGGAGGGGGGGGGGGATCCCAGCTTCAACCAGGAGACTATCAACAGTGCTAGTAGGGAAGGCACCGGTGGCCGAACGGATACCACGATGGTGGACTGGATCTAGAACATGCAGTGTGGAAGGAGCAGCTGAACCATAAACTTGACAACCATAGTCCAAGCGAGACAGAACTAGAGCATGATAAAGACGAAGGAGGAGGGAGCGGTTAGCAACCCAAGAGGAGTGGGCAAGGAAGCGAAGGACATTGAGCTTACAGAAACATCCTACCTTGAGTAGTCTGATATGGGGCAGCCAAGTGAGCTTGTTGTCGAAAAGAAGACCCAGGAAACGAAAGTGTGGGACCACAGGCAATCGTTGTGCAGCGAGATACATTGTGGATCAGGGGGGATCGTAGTACGGCGACAGAAGTGGACCACTCTCGATTGTAAAGGAGATAATTGAAACCCGTGTGAGAGGGTCCATGCAGAGGCACGCCGTATAGCTACCTGGAGCTGCCGCTCTGCAGATGCCATCGAGGAGGAACTAACCCAAATGCAGAAATCATCCACATACAGGGCAGGGGCGACCAAGGGACCGACTGAGGCCACAAGTCCATCGATAGCAATGACGAAAAGGACACTCAAGACAGATCCCTGCAGGATGCCCGTCTCCTGGGTCCGTGGAGAACTAAAAGCAGTACCAACTCGAACTCTGAATGACCGATGGAACAGGAACTGGCGGATAAAAATAGGGAGTGGGCCCCGAAGACCCCACTGATGAAGGGTAAGTAAGATGTGATGGCGCCAGGCCGTGTCATAGGCCTTGCGAAGGTCAAAAAACATTGCAACCAAATGGCGGCGCTGGGAAAAAGCCTGCCGAACTGCGGATTCCAAGCGAAGTAAATGATCGATTGAAGACCGTCCCTCTCGAAAGCCACACTGGTAAGGCGACAATAGATCCCGAGATTCGAGGACCCAATTGAGCCGACGGGCTACCATCCATTCAAGTAACTTACAACCAACATTGGTCAAACTAATTGGCCGATAGCTGTCAACAGATAGGGGGTTCTTACCAGGCTTAAGGACAGGAACCACAATGCTATCCCTCCACTTAGAAGGGAAGTCACCCCGGAA
This sequence comes from Schistocerca serialis cubense, assembly GCF_023864345.2. Taxonomy (NCBI): domain Eukaryota; kingdom Metazoa; phylum Arthropoda; class Insecta; order Orthoptera; family Acrididae; genus Schistocerca; species Schistocerca serialis. The sequence continues at coordinate 172,182,691 of NC_064638.1, read as the reverse complement.
CCAGATACGGTTAAACACCCAAAGAAGATGTTGCCATTGTGGAGCACTGAGATGTTAAAGCAGTTAGTTATGAATGGAATCTGGGCCAGGGGCCGTATCATGAGAAGAAAGAGCAGAAAGAAATTCCCATTCAGTAAAAGGTTCGTTATAAGATTCTGACTCACAAGGGGTGAAACATAAGGTGGAAGCTTCAGCCAGCTGTTTTTGACGAAGGAAAGCAGCTGGATGGGAGGCTGACGCCACTGCAAAATTGGTCGCAAGATGTTCTGCAAGAACTAATGGGTCCGTACAAATGCTGTCTGGGAGGTGAAGGCCTGGGAGGGTGGACTGCCGATGGCAACCTTGGAGAGAACGAAGTGTAGCCCATACCCGTGACAGAGGGACAGAGGGACAGTAGAACCAAGGGAAGAAACGAAACGTTCCCAACATATCCGCTTACCCTGTTTGATTAAATAACTGGCTTTAGCACGAAGGCGTTTAAAGGTAGGAAGGCTGGCTACGGATGGGTGCCTCTTAAAGTGTCGCAAAGCTCGACGGCGATCACGGATGGCAATGGCAATGGCCGTACTCCACCACGGGACTTGCCGGCGACGAAATGGTCCAGATGAGCGCAGGGCATCAAGGCTATCAGCGCGAACAATCGCGTCAGATACGTCACGTAGGACGTCATCAATACATCCCGACCAAGAGGGAGAAAACTCGACCTGCACAGAGTATAGAGGCCAATCGGCGCGGTGGAAAGACCAACGAGGTAACCTGTCCATCGGGGAGCGGGAAGGGAGCATGATAACGGGAAATGGTCACTATCACAAAGGTCGTCGTGTGGCGACCAGTGTAATTAAGGGAGGAGAGAGGGAGAAGAAAGAGAAAGATCAATGGCAGAAAAGGTACCATGACCAGCACTGAAATGAGTAGGGGAGCCATCATTAAGAAGGCACAGGTCGTGATCTGCAATAAATTGGTCTATAAGAAGGCACTGCCCCACGAAGGATGATGAGCATTAAAATCCCCAAGGAGGAGGAAGTTGCTGAAGAAGGGTGGTTAAGGTAGCAGATGTAAGAGTCCTGTCAGGAGGGAGATAAAGATTGCAAACTGTGACTGCAGAGGCTAAGGGGACCCTAACAGCAACCGCTTCCAATGTAGTTTGGAGAGGAATCCACGTGCTAGCATTGTCTGTACGGACCAACGTACAAACGCCACCAGAAGCCCACAAGGGTCCGACCCGATTTCGACAGAAAACACGGAACCCACGGAGGGTCGGTGAGTGAGCATCAGTAAAATGAGATTCCTGGAGAACCCCACAAGCTGCAGAGTAGGACGAAAGAAGGGATTTCAATTCCGGAAGGTGACGATAGTATCCATTACAATTCCATTGGAGAACCACAGAACGATGGTTTAAACGAGGACTGAACACGCTAAATCCAGTCATACCGCCAGGTCCCCACCCGTCAACGACAAGGAGGGGCGACATCCGTTTTTTTTTTTTTTTTTTTTTTTGGTTTGTGGTTTTAGGGCGCAAAACTTCTATGGTCATTAGCGCCCAGCCCGTGACGTAGAAAACAGGAAAAAAACGAAATTTAAAATCAGCAGCAATGGAAACAAAGTCAGAAAATTTGAGAAACTAAAGGCAGAAGGAATGCTTAAAAGTCCACTATAGAAAGGGGTTGGTTGTCCCCCCAAAAAAAACTTCAAATGACTGACGTCATTTCACTGTCACTAATAAACTGTAGAACGCGGTCAGCTGAGCGCGTGTCATCTGCTAAAATCGACGATAGATCAGGCGATAGCTGTAGACGGGAGCGTAACGGATTAAAATAGGGGCATTCAATTAAAAGGTGTCTGACCGTCCACAGCTGAGAGCAGTGGGGACAGAGTGGGGGAGGATCACCGCTTAAAAGATGTCGATGACTAAAAAGACAGTGCCCTATCCGGAGTCGAGCTAAAATTACCTCCTCCCGACGACGCGTTCGGGAGGAAGAGGTCCAAGCGCAAGGAAGGACTTTCACTTCCCGCAATTTATTGTGGGGAAGTGTTGACCAATGCGCATGCCATAAATGAGTAACTTGGCGACATAAACCGCTCCGTAGATCGGTAAACGGAAGAGACTGAAGAGCTGGCCGAGGAAGAGAGACTGCAGCCTTGGCCGCTATATCGGCCGCCTCATTTCCACAGATACCAGCGTGTCCCGGGAGCCAGAGGAACGCCACTGAGACGCCCCCCAGGTGGAGCAAGCGCAGACAGTCCTGAATCCGGTGGACCAGAGGGTGCACAGGGTAAAGAGCTTGGAGACTGAGGAGAGAGCTGAGAGAATCTGAGCAGATTACGTACTGTATCCGCTGATGGCGGCGGATGTAGTGGACAGCCTGGAGAACAGCGTAAAGCTCCGCAGTATAAACCGAACACTGGTCGGGAAGCCGAAAGTGATTTGGGGTGTCGCCAACAATATAGGCACTCCCTACACCTAACGATGTTTTCGAGCCATCGGTGTAAATAAATGTGGCTTCCGTCATTTGTGCACATAGAGCAGCAAATGCCCGACGGTAAACAAGTGTAGGGGTACCATCCTTGGGAAATTCACATAGGTCTCTGAGCAAGTCGATCCGGGGACGGTGCCAAGGCGGTGCTGTACCCCAAGTTGTCAAGAAGGGTTTAGGAAAGCGGAAGGAAAGAGAATGGAGCAGTTGACGGAAGCGGACTCCCGGGGGTAGTAGGGAGGAGGAGCGGCCTGCATACCCGACATCAAAGGACTCGTCGAAAAAAAGGTTATAGGCTGGATTAGCAGGCATGGAAGACAGATGGCTAGCATAACGACTCAGAAGGACTGCCCGCCGATTGGACAGCGGAGGTTCAGCAGTCTCAGCATAAAGGCTTTCCACAGGGCTGGTGTAAAAAGCTCCAGACACTAAACGTAATCCACGGTGGTGGATAGAGTCGAGACGCCGAAGAATAGACGGCCGAGCAGAGGAGTAGACTATGCTTCCATAATCCAATTTCGAGCGCACTAAGGCGCGATAGAGGCGGAGAAGGACCACTCGGTCCGCTCCCCAAGAGGTACCATTCAGGACACGGAGGGTGTTAAGGGAACGCAGACAGCGAGCTGAAAGATAGGAAACGTGGGAGGACCAGCACAGTTTTCTGTCAAACATAAGACCCAAGAATTTAGCGACGTCGGAAAACTGAAGGTTGACAGGACCTAGATGTAAGGAGGGCGGAAGAAACTCCTTACGTCGCCAAAAATTAACACAAACGGTCTTACTGGGTGAGAAACGGAAGCCGGTTTCGATGCTCCACGAGTGGAGGCGATCGAGACATCCTTGAAGACGTCTTTCAAGAAGGCTGGTCCGTTGAGAGCTGTAGTAGATCGCAAAATCGTCCACAAAGAGGGAGCCCGAGACATCAGGAAGGAGACAATCCATAATTGGATTAATGGCGATGGCAAACAGTACAACACTCAGCACGGAGCCCTGGGGTACCCCGTTTTCTTGGGAGAAAGTACGGGAGAGAGTAGTGTTCACCCGCACCCTAAATGTGCGCTCTGCCATAAATTCGCGAAGAAAAAGGGGCAGCCGGCCTCTAAAGCCCCAAGAGAACAGTGTGCGGAGGATGCCTGTCCTCCAACAGGTATCGTACGCTCTCTCCAGATCAAAAAATATTGCTACCGTTTGGCGTTTCCGGAGAAAATTGTTCATGATATAAGTGGAGAGAGCAACAAGATGGTCAACAGCAGAACGATGCTTTCGGAATCCGCATTGGGCTGGTGTTAAAAGACTGCGGGACTCCAGCCACCAAGCTAAACGGTAATTCACCATACGCTCCAAAACCTTACAGACACTACTCGTGAGAGAAATGGGGCGATAGCTAGAGGGGAGATGTTTGTCCTTTCCAGGTTTCGGAACGGGAACGACAATAGCTTCCCGCCATCGCCTGGGAAAGGTACTGTCGGTCCAAATTCGATTATAAAGGCGAAGGAGGTAACGCAGGCTATGGGTTGATAAATGCAGCAACATTTGGACATGGATACCATCCGGTCCTGGGGCGGAGGAGCGAGAAGAAGAGAGTGCATGTTGGAGTTCGCGCAGGGAGAAAACAGTATTGTAGCTTTCGCGATTTTGAGAGGAGAAAGCAAGATGTCGCACTTCCGCTGCACGTTTCTTCGGGAGAAACGCTGGCGGGTAATTTGAAGAGCTCGAAATCTCAGCAAAGTGCTGACCCAAAGAGTTAGAAATTGCGACGGGGTCCACTAAGGTATCATGCGCGACAGTGAGCCCAGAGACCGGGGAGAAATTAGGCGCGCCTGAGAACCGTCGAAGCCGACTCCAAACTTTCGAGGAGGGAGTGAAGTTGTTAAATGAGCTAGTAAAGAATTTCCAGCTTGCCTTCTTGCTATCGCGGATGACGCGACGGCATCGCGCACGGAGCTGCTTATATCGGATACAGTTGGACAAAGTTGGATGGTGACGGAAAATGCGAAGAGCACGTCGCCGCTCACGTATTGCGTCACGGCATGCCTCGTTCCACCAAGGAAATGGAGGGCGCCGGGGCAATTCGGAGGTGCGTGGTATTGAACGTTCCGCAGCTGTGAGAATAACGTCGGTAAAATGTGTTACCTCATCGTCGACGCTGGGAAAGCGACGGTCAGCGAATGTCGCTAGAGACGAAAAAAGTGTCCAATCGGCTTGGGCAAACTTCCAGCGTCGCGAGCGCATATATGGCAGTTGAGGCTGCAGTCGAAGAACACATGGGAAGTGGTCACGCGAGTGTGTATCATCAAGGTCGAACCATTCGAAGCGCCGAGCTAGCGGAACAGTACCGACCGCAAGGTCCAAATGGGATAAATTTGCCGTGGAGGCAGACAAAAATGTGGGGACCCCAGTGTTGAGGCAGACTAGATCCGCTTGGTGGAAGACGTCTAGCAATAGTGAGCCACGTGGACAATGATGTGGAGATCCCCAAAGCGGGTGGTGGGCATTGAAGTCCCAAACCAGCAAATAGGCGGGTGGAAGCTGATCAAGAAGATGAAGGAGATCAGCTCGTGCCAGTGGTGTAGACGATGGAATGTATACCGTACAAAGAGAGAACGTGTATCCAGAAAGGGAAAGACGGACGGCGACAGCTTGGAAGGAAGTGTTTAAGGGGATTGGGTGATAATGGAGAGTATCATGGAGCAGAATCATGAGTCCTCCATGGGCTGGAGTGCCTTCAACAGAGGGGAGGTCATATCGGTCGGACTGAAAATGAGGGAGAACAAAGCGGTCATGGGGACACAGCTTTGTTTCCTGAAGACAGAAGATGACCGGCGAGTAGGATCGTAAGAGGATCGACAATTCCTCCCGATTGGCGCGAATGCCGCGGATATTCCAGTGGATAATGGACATAGGGTGAACAGAAAATGGAGGAACGTGACCAAGGGTGCTGTCAACTCAACGACTGCTCAGAGCTTGCGACCGACAGCATGGAATGGCATTCAGTCGAAGGCAGAAGATCCTGATCCATAGGTTGGTCAGGAGCAGCTCCTGCCACCAACGATCGGCCAGTTGACCGGCCACCAACAGTGCGCCTCGGCGACACAGAAGATGGCCGAGGGCGATTTCCGCCAGGTGGTGCTGTAGATGGGACACGCCTTGGCGGAGAAGGAGAGGAACTGTGTTTCTTCGTAGCCTTCTTGGAGGTATGTTTAGATGAAGGAGGAACCGATGGTTGTGAAGTTGCAGTACGTAAAAACTCTTCACGAGAATGCTCTTTTTTTGAAGACTTGGCGTCTGACTTTTGGGCTCGAGATTTAGCAGAACCCGACGAAGGGTGAGCCATAGAGTGGGCAGGCGAAAGAGGTGAGGTTGAACGGGCGATCTTAGCGCTGGCCGATCTGACGACCGTGGTACTAAATGTGAGGTCGCAAGTCTGCGTGGCCGCCTCCTTTGTTGGCCGAGGAGAAGCAAGGACAGCGCTGTATTTTCCTTTCTGAGGCACGGTGGGCTGTCGACTGGCGAGTAACTTTCGAGCAGCAAAGGTCGACACCTTTTCTTTCACTCTTATTTCCTGGATCAGCTTTTCGTCCTTAAAAACAGGGCAATCTCGAGAGGAAGCAGCGTGGTCACCCATACAGTTGATGCAGCGAGGGGATGGAGGTGGACAAGCACCCTCATGGGCATCCCTGCCACACGTAACACATTTGGCCGGATTGGAACAGGACTGGCTAGTGTGATTGAACCGCTGACATCGATAGCAACGCGTAGGGTTTGGGACATAAGGGCGAACGGAAATTATCTCATAGCCTGCTTTGATTTTTGATGGGAGTTGAACTTTGTCAAATGTCAAGAAGACAGTGCGGGTTGGAATGATGTTCGAGTCAACCCTTTTCATAACCCGATGAACAGCCGTGACGCCTTGGTCAGACAGATAGTGCTGAATTTCTTCGTCAGACAATCCATCGAGGGAGCGTGTATAAACGACTCCACGCGAGGAATTTAAGGTACGGTGCGGTTCCACCCGGACAGGGAAGGTGTGGAGCAGAGAAGTACGCAGCAATTTTTGAGCCTGGAGGGCACTGTGTGTTTCTAACAACAGGGTGCCATTCCGTAATCTGGAACAAGACTTTACAGGACCCGCAATTGCGTCGACACCTTTCTGAATAATGAAAGGGTTGACCGTGGAAAAGTCGTGACCTTCGTCAGACCGAGAAACAACAAGGAACTGTGGCAACGATGGAAGAACCGTCTGTGGCTGAGACTCAGTGAACTTACGTTTGTGAGCAGACATAGTGGAAGGTGAGGAAACCATTGCGGAAGAATCCCCCATGATTACCGGCGTCTCCGATGGCGCGCTCCTCCCTTGTGGGGGCCCTCACCGAGGGCACACCCGCCTTAGGTGATTGTTCACACCTCAGGTCACACCTCCCGACAAACGGACGGAGGGACCAATCGGCACTTTCGGAAGGTATCAGCTCGGGTAATCACCCCTCCCTGGGCCTGGCCGTTACCAGGGGGTACGCACGTGTCCTACCTGTCTACCCGGGGCGGGGAATTACCCGTTACCCCGTCACCGGCTATGCATGGAAGTGCGTGGGTCGGCCTTCAGACACGCACAGGGAGGAAAAAAGAGAAAGGGAAAGGAAAGAAAAGGGGGTCTCAAACGCCGCAGCGGAGAAAAGGGCAAGGAGAAGAGGGAAGGAAAAGAGAAGGACAGAGGAAGGACGAGGACTTGCAAGTGTAAAAGCAAGGAATTTGGAACAGTTTCGAGCGTCCGTCTCCGGACGTAGGCACAAACCATACTCCCAGAGGGGGAGAAAGGGAAGGGAAGAGCCAGAGGTGAGGGGGGGGCGAAGATGGGGGACGGGGAGGGATGCGGAAAGGGAAGGGAAGGTATGCAGCCCGGAAAGGAAGGAGGGCCACATTAGCTCGGGGTCCCGTGCTCGCTACGCACGTGTCCACAAAAGAGTTGTGGACCCCCTGGGGGGGGCGACATCCGTGAACGACAGGTCAGAATCCGGTTGTGAAGTCGGGGAAGGTACCTCCAGTGACACCAGATGCTCTTTGTCCCGGGACTTGTGTTTCTTCTTCCGTTCAGGCTGAGATCGAGGAGCTCTGTGTGGCACGAAGGAGCCAGCTGCAGCAAGATCAGGAACAGAAAGAGACCTGGCAACCTGGGGGCCGACAGACCGCAGCTCTCGCGGTCGCCGCGCGGCAGCAGACCTTTGACCTGGAAGGTGCCGGGAAGGGGTATCCCGGGAGAGGCGGCCTTGACCGGCAGACGCCAAAGGAGTGGGACACTTCTCCAGCTGGGGAGGTTGAGCAGCGCCCATAGAAGAAGGTGTGGGAGCCGCAGGGGAGGGGGGGGGAGGAGAGGGGTCCAGGATGGGGGTAAGGAATGGGGAGGAAGGGGTGAAGATGTAACCAAGGCGTAACTAGGTGTCATGGACACAGGGTGCAGTCGTGCATATTTCTTACAGGCCTCTGTGTAGGTTAAACGATCGAGGGACTTATACTCCAGTATCTTTTTTCTTTCTTATATACTGGGCAATCTGGTGAACGTGGAGAATGACTACCATGACAATTAACACATACAGGAGGGGGAAACAAGGACTCCCCTTATGGAGTGGACGTCCACACTCACCACAGAGAGGGGCCTAGGAACAGCGAGAAGACATGTGGCCGAAACGCAAGGACTTCGAACACCTCATAGGAGGTAGGATGTACGGCTTCACATCACAGCGATAGACCATAATCTTAACTTTCTCAGGGAGGGTATCCCCTTCAAAGGCTAGGATAAAGGAACCAGTATCAATGCGATTGTCTTTAGGACCCTTCTGAACACGCCGAACAAAGTGAACACCTCGCCGTCCGAGATTGTCCCGAAGTTCATCAGTTTGAAGGATGAGGTCCCTGTGAAAAATCACACCTTGTACCATATTTGGAGACTGGTGAGGGGTAATGGACACAGGAATTGTGCCAAGATGTGTACAGGCACGAAGGGCCGCAGATTGGGCAGCTGAATCAGTTTTTATCAGCAACGAACCCGACCGCATCTTGCTCAGGGAGTCCACTTCGCCGAACTTGTCTTCAATGTGTTCCACAAAGAATAAAGGTTTCACACGGGTGAAAGTATGTCCAGCAGTCCTGGTGCAAACTAGATAACGGGGGAAAGGTTTTGCCCCTAGACGACGGGCCTGACCATCTTCCCAGGGGGTAGCCTTGGAAGGGAAGGCCGAAGGGGCAAGAGAAGCAGCACTTGAGGAATCAGTACCACGCAGAGAGACGGCCGCAGAAGAACGGCCAGAGTTTTGGACCCGTATGCGTTTCATCTGCATAGCTTCCGCCCTGATACCACCCACTCCGATCAGGGGCTCTCTTCATGGGCGCCACCCAGCCACATCAAGGGCTGTCTGGCACGGCGGCCATTGCGGAGAGTTCCGATGCTCCAGGATGACTAGCAACCACTCCAAGGCATGCATGAGGAGGTCACAGCTCAGGTATCAGAAGTGTGATCCCTGTGTTTTCAGGGGGCTCAACCAAAAGGGTACATAGCGACCCCACCAAATGGGCTGGCTACCGTGCTGGCTATGCACCCTAGCATCAGACAACGACGTGAAAGAAAAGGTGGAATGTACTAGGAGGGCGCACGTTGGAGACACTAGGTAAGGTGCTCTTCCCCAAATGGCTCACACTACGGAGGAGAAATTTTGTATTGGATGTCAAACCCCAGAGGGGGACCGAGGAATGCCAAAAGGAGGAGATGATTATGCAACAAAGCCGGAGTGTAAAACCAACAGAACCAGGAGGATAGCGGGGGCCAACATAAGCAAGGACACCAACAGAGGGAGAGGAGAGGGCGAGGGGAAAGGAGCATGGAGGGGAAAGGAGGGGAAGGGAAAGGAAATGCAGCCTGGGAGAGAAAGAAGGCTGCAATGGTTTGGGGTCCCCGTGCTCGCCACGCACGTATCCACAGAAGAGTTGTGGACCCCCTGGGGTGAGGTCAAAACGAACAAAAACCTGTGTCTGAAGCCAAAGTGGTGAAGGGCTCTCCCCCATTCGGAAAGTGGCAGGAAGTGTGAACTGCAGCTGCTGAAGCAGGTGACAAAAGTGGACACAGGGAGGCCGCAAAGAAGAAACGTGCATCTCGTTCTGGCGGTCAAGAGTGTCATAAAAAAGCGGTCAAAGGTTGGGTGGCTTGGCATGGAAGAAAGGCGACGCGCATACATACTGAGTAGGATGTCGCGCCAGTATGACAGTGGTAGTTCACCAGCTTCTGCATAGAGACTCAACAGGACTAGTACGGAAGGCATCAGTGACGAGAATGATCCATAAATGATGTATTTTATTCAGACGGCGTAAGTTAGGCCGTCCAGAGGAGTAGACAATGCATCGATAATCCAACATTGAGCTGACAAGAGATCGATAGAGGCAGTTAAGAACAGTCCAGTCAGCCCCCCAAGAGGTACCACTCAATACACGGACATTGAGGGCACTGAGGGACCGGGTGCAGCGAGGTAGGACACTTGCAGAGACCAACTGAGTTTCCTATCGAACGTAAGCCCTAAAAACTTCTTTGATTCCACGAACAGGAGACCATTTTGGCACAGTCTCGAGTACGCTGGAAATAACGCATTGTACCACCAGAAGTTGACGCAAACGGATTTGGTCACAGAGAAAAGGAAACCATTTGTGATACTCCACGAGTAGAGACGGTCCAGACAACGCTAAAGACAGCGTTACGGGAGACATCCGCTGGGAGCTGCAACAAATAGCAAAGTCGTCAACGAAAAGAGCCGGAAATGCCAGCTGGAAGGCAGTCCATAATGGGGTCGATGGTTATAGCGAAGAGGACGGCACTCAGTATGGAGCCGTGAGGCACCCCGTTCTTCTGTGAAAAGGTGTGGGATAAGGAGGATCCCACACATACCCGGAAAACTCGGTCTGTTAAAAATTACCGGATGAAAGTTTGAAGACGACCATTGAGGCCCCATGTGTGCATAGTATGTAGATCGCCTGTCCGCAACTGGTATCGTAGGCTTTGTCTAAATCAAAGGAAACGGCCACTGTTTGTCGCTTCTGCAGAAAATTATTCATGATTAACGTCGATAGGGCGATGAGATGTTCAACCGCGGAGCGGCGCTTTCGGAATCCACGCTGAACATTAGTGAGAAGGTGGTGTGACACCAGCCACCACACCAATCGATCATTGACCACGCGTTCAATCACTTTACAAACGCTGTTGGTAAAAGAAATTAGACGGTAGTTGGAAGGAAGAGATTTCTGTTTACCAGGCTTAGGTAGGGGAACAGCAGTAGCTTCACGCCAACGCGTGGGAAATACACCGCCAGTCAAATTACGGTTGTAGGTACCGAGGAGAAAGTTTTCCTACAGGAGGAAGAATCTGCAGCATGTGTGTAGGGCCCAGGAGCGGAAGACCTGGATGAGTGGAGAGCACGTTCGAGCTCCCTCAGAGTAAAACTAGTATTTTTTCTCGATTCAAAGAGAGAAAAGAGACTGAACGAGCGTCCTCCGCCTGTTTCCGAGGAAGGAAGGCAGGATGGTAGTGGACGGAGCTTGAAACCTCCCCGAAGTACTGGCCCAAAGCATTGGAAATATCTACAGGGTCGACTATGACGTTCCCAACAGTCAGACCAGGGATTGGGCGGTAGTCCCAGAAAGCCGGCGAAGGCCACCCCCAAACGAGAGGGGACGGAGTAAATCTGTTGAACGAGCTGGTGAAGGAAACCCAGCACGCTTTCTTGCTTTCCTGAATAGTGCGACGGCACTGCGCACGTAGTTGCCTGTAGCGGATGCAGTTCGTTAACGCAGGACGACGGTGAAAGACACGAAGCGCACGTCATCGGGCACGAAGCGCATTGCCGCACTCCACCAAGGGACCGGGAACCGCTGGGGATAATTAGTAGTAGTAGTAGTAGTAGTAGTAGTAGTAGTAGTAGTAGTAGTAGTACGAGAGATAGAGGATTCGGCAGCCTAGAAAATAACGTCGATGAGGTGCTCGACCTGATGATCACAACTGGGAAACTACCGGTCGTCGAAGACTGCCAAGGAAGAATATATGGTGCCGAGGGAAAAGGTAAATTCGGGGAGGAAAATACGGGCAGCAACTGCTTGCATGTGGGTGTGCAAGGCGAGAGGACGATGACAAACATCTCGTAGAAGCAGCATGACGCTACCATGAGCAGGAATCCCTGCCATAAGGGGAACATCCATCCATAGTGAAGTAAAATGGGAAAGAGCAAAGTGGTCTTGAGGATGGAGTTTGGTTTCTTGGAGACAAACATTAAGTGGACACTGTGTACACAGGAGCAGCAGGAGGTCCGCCCTGTTAGGTCTAAGGCCATGGATATTCCATTGTAAAAGGGCCATAAAATTTAGGAATACCAGAGAATGAAGAAACACCTCGACGGCCGCTTAGTGCGAGCTGTCGAGGGAGGACGGCCACTGGAATCCACACGTGGAGGATCTTCGTCCATCAACTCAGCGGGATCAATGTAGCTTCGTCAGTGTGTCAGTTAAAATGGGCCGACGAGTCAAACATGGCCGACAAGTCGGACGGGGGAAGACTGTTTGGCTCTACTGCCAATCGCCTACAGTCAAAACAAACATTCAAACGCAGACGGCTGTGAACTCGAGGTGTGAGAGTAGTGTTCCCAGGAATGTTCCTTTTTGAATTGACGGTTCGCTGGCTGCGTTGCAACCGTCTTTGCTGGTGAGGGCGAAGAACGGGTAGCAAAATCTACAGCCCAGTATGCTGGAGACGGAGTGTCAGCTTGAAGGCGAGGCGACTTTGCCACAATCTAACTGAACTGTAAGTCACAAGTTTGTGTAGCCTTGTTTTTTGTGGGACGGAGAGAGGGTAACGCTGTGATGTAGCTTCGAGACGAAGGGACAGAGTTTCTGGCCAACAGGAAAAGGTACCTTCTTCAGCCTTATCTCCTAACAGCCCCCTTGTCTTGAGAGACGGGACAAGAACGAGAAGCAGCAGCATGGTCTCAATGACAATTAACGCAGCAGGGGGAAGGAGGTGGACAGGCACCTTCCTGTGCATCCCTGCTACAAGTGACATTTGGCTGTGTTTCTACATGACGTGCTGGTATGACTGAACGGGTGGCATTTATAACACTGCAACGGAGTGTGAATATAGTGGGAATATAAGGGGGCACGGAGTTGACTTCATAGCCTGCCTTTATCTTGGTAGGAAGCGTTAACCCATCGAAAGTCAATAACGTGAGAGTGGGCACCAATTTGGCAGCTTCCTTTTTCATAACGCAATGGACAGCAGTAACACCCTGATCCGATAGATAGTTATTTCGTCCTCCATCAAACCATTCAACAGCCGGGTTTAGGTAACACTGCGGGACGAGTTGACTGTCCTGTGAGCCTCTACCTTTATAGGATATTCATGGGGGGCGCGGTTGGGCCTTGAGTAGTTTTTGGGCCTGGAGAGCACTATCAATTTACAAAAGCCAAGTACCATTGCGGAGAGGAGAGCATGACTGCGCTATTGTGCACTAGGTGGGCGTGGAATTCGCGAAAATTAATTCCAAGTCCACAGTAGCGCAGTCTGGAGGTGTCAATATGTACTAGGCCTAATGGTGAACACTTTGTATGCAGCCATTTTGAATAATGGTACTTGCTTCATCACCTGGCGTCACGGACATCAGCGCCATCTGATGCCGGTACAGTGTACTAAGTCAGTTCGAGTCCTGACCTCATGGCAAATACACTGCCGCCATCTTTGATTACATCACGGATGAGAGCGCCCTCTGGTGGTGGAGGTGTGTACTAATTCAGTTGGAGTCTGCATCTCATGGTGAACACACCGGATGGCTGAACTGCTTGGAATAGTATAGATCAGGCTGTTCCAACCGAGCTCCAGGGAGCCGGAGCGCTCCGGAGCGCTCACTGCAGCAGCTAGGAGCCCGCTTGGAGGGGGAAAGCGAACTCATTGCCCCCTGACCGCATGCAACCGCAACTGACGCAGTAATCCGAGTTCAATGACAGCTATGACTAGCCGCGGGAGCCCTGTACCTCTATTGGAGAATACCTTTGTATTCATTTTTTTTTTTTGTGGTTTTAGGGCGCACAACTTCAATGGTCATTAGCGCCCAGACTACGTTAAGAATGCACTGCAAGGCACAAGTTTAAAACAACAACTAAAAGGGAAAACACGATAAAAGACAGACTGACAGGCATAGGATTAAAAAAACAGCATCATCAAATGTCCTTAGAGGGGTGTGTCAAATTGATAAAACGAAGAACACGAGCAGCTGCTCGTGGGTCATCCGCTAAAATGGCTTCTAAACTACATGGTAGGTCAAGATCTAGAAGCAATGTGTTAAAATCAGGACAGGACATTAAAATGTGGAGGATCGTCAGCAATTGCCCACATGGGCAGAACGGCGCCGGCGCAGCCGTCAGCAAATGGCGATGGCTGAACCGGCAGTGGCCAATGCGTAACCAGGCCAAAACGACCTCCTCCCGCCGAGAAGGGCGGGAGGAAGGCGTCCAAGCCGCGGGAAGAGGTTTCAAGGCCCAAAGCCTGTTGTCTGTAAGTGCAGCCCAATTGGCATGCCACAGCGATAAAATGCGCCGACAAATTACCCTGCTACAATCTGATGAAGGGACACAACAAGAAGCTGTCCGAGGCTGGAGGACCGCAGCCTTGGCCACGGCATCTGCAGCTTCGTTCCCAGGGATACCGACATGGCCAGGAACCCACATAAAGCTAACCGGAGAACCGACGTCCATCAGCTGCTGAAGAGAGCATTGGATCCGGTGCACGAAAGGGTGAACTGGATACGGATCACTGAGGCTCTGGATGGCGCTCAGGGAATCGGAGCAGATGACATAAGCAGAATGTCAGTGGCGGCAGATGTAAAGAACAGCCTGGTAGAGGGCAAAGAGCTCAGCTGTGAAGACCGAACAATGGCCATGGAGCCGGTATTTGAAACTTTGTGCCCCGACAATAAAAGAACACCCGACCCTGTCATTGGTTTTTGAACCATCTGTATAAATGAAGGTCATATTGATGAACTTTGAATGAAGTTCAACAAAACGGGAGTGGTAGACCGAACCGGGGGTAGCCTCTTTTGGGAGTGAGCTGAGGTCAACGTGAACGAGGACCTGAGCCTGGAGCCAAGGTGGCGTGAGGCTCTCGCCCACTCGAAAGGTTGCAGGGAGTGAGCAGGGCAGAGACATACGACCCGTATTGACAGTCGAGAGAGTCGTCAAAAAAGAAACGATAAGACGGGTGGTCAGGCATTGACAGTAGCCGACAGGCATACCGACAAAGCAGTATATCGCGCCGGTAGGTGAGTGGCAATTCGCCAGCGTCAGCATGAAGACTCTCTACGGGACTGGTATAAAATGCTCCGATCGCAAGCCGTAAACCCCGATGTTGTATGGAGTTGAGGCGGCGTAGGATGGATGGCCGTGGTGGTTGTGGTTTTTGTGGTTTTAGGGCGCAAAACTTCTATGGTCATTAGCGCCCAGCCCGTGACGTAGAAAAAAGGAAAAAAACGAAATTTAAAATCAGCAGCAATGGAAACAAAGTCAGAAAATTTGAGAAACTAAAGGCAGAAGGAATGCTTAAAAGTCCACTATAGAAAGGGGTTGGTTGTCCCCCAAAAAAAAGCTTCAAATGACTGACGTCATTTCACTGTCACTAATAAACTGTAGAACGCGGTCAGCTGAGCGCGTGTCATCTGCTAAAATCGACGATAGATCAGGCGATAGCTGTAGACGGGAGCGTAACGGATTAAAATAGGAGCATTCAATTAAAAGGTGTCTGACCGTCCACAGCTGAGAGCAGTGGGGACAGAGTGGGGGAGGATCACCGCTTAAAAGATGTCGATGACTAAAAAGACAGTGCCCTATCCGGAGTCGAGCTAAAATTACCTCCTCCCGACGACGCGTTCGGGAGGAAGAGGTCCAAGCGCAAGGAAGGGCTTTCACTTCCCGCAATTTATTGTGGGGAAGTGTTGACCAATGCACATGCCATAAATGAGTAACTTGGCGACATAAACCGCTCCGTAGATCGGTAAACGGAAGAGACTGAAGAGCAGGCCGAGGAAGAGAGACTGCAGCCTTGGCCGCTATATCGGCCGCCTCATTTCCACAGAGACCAGCGTGTCCCGGGAGCCAGAGGAACGCCACTGAGACGCCCCCCAGGTGGAGCAAGCGCAGACAGTCCTGAATCCGGTGGACCAGAGGGTGCACAGGGTAAAGAGCTTGGAGACTTAGGAGAGAGCTGAGAGAATCTGAGCAGATACCGTACTGTATCCGCTGATGGCGGCGGATGTAGTGGACAGCCTGGAGAACAGCGTAAAGCTCCGCAGTATAAACCGAACACTGGTCAGGAAGCCGAAAGTGATTTGGGGTGTCGCCAACAATATAGGCACTCCCTACACCTAACGATGTTTTCGAGCCATCGGTGTAAATAAATGTGGCTTCCGTCATTTGTGCACATAGAGCAGCAAATGCCCGACGGTAAACAAGTGTAGGGGTACCATCCTTGGGAAATTGACATAGGTCTCTGAGCAAGTCGATCCGGGGACGGAGCCAACGCGGTGCTGTACCCCAAGTTGTCAAGAAGGTTTTAGGAAAGCGGAAGGAAAGAGAATGGAGCAGTTGACGGAAGCGGACTCCCGGGGGTAGTAGGGAGGAGGAGCGGCCTGCATACCCGACATCAAAGGAGGCGTCGAAAAAAAGGTTATGGGCTGGATTAGCAGGCATGGAAGACAGATGGCTAGCATAACGACTCAGGACTGCCCGCCGATTGGACAGCGGAGATTCAGCAGTCTCAGCATAAAGGCTTTCCACAGGGCTGGTGTAAAAAGCTCCAGACACTAAACGTAATCCACGGTGGTGGATAGAGTCGAGACGCCGAAGAATAGACGGCCGAGCAGAGGAGTAGACTATGCTTCCATAATCCAATTTCGAGCGCACTAAGGCGCGATAGAGGCGGAGAAGGACCACTCGGTCCGCTCCCCAAGAGGTACCATTCAGGACACGGAGGGTGGTAAGGGAACACAGACAGCGAGCCGAAAGATAGGAAACGTGGGAGGACCAGCACAGTTTTCTGTCAAACATAAGACCCAAGAATTTAGCGACGTCGGAAAACGGAAGGTTGACAGGACCTAGATGTAAGGAGGGCGGAAGAAACTCCTTACGTCGCCAAAAATTAACACAAACGGTCTTACTGGGTGAGAAACGGAAGCCGGTTTCGATGCTCCACGAGTGGAGGCGATCGAGACATCCTTGAAGACGTCTTTCAAGAAGGCTGGTCCGTTGAGAGCTGTAGTAGATCGCAAAATCGTCCACAAAGAGGGAGCCCGAGACATCAGGAAGGAGACAATCCATAATTGGATTAATGGCGATGGCAAACAGTACAACACTCAGCACGGAGCCCTGGGGTACCCCGTTTTCTTGGGAGAAAGTACGGGAGAGAGTAGTGTTCACCCGCACCCTAAATGTGCGCTCTGCCATAAATTCGCGAAGAAAAAGGGGCAGCCGGCCTCTAAAGCCCCAAGAGAACAGTGTGCGGAGGATGCCTGTCCTCCAACAGGTATCGTACGCTCTCTCCAGATCAAAAAATATTGCTACCGTTTGGCGTTTCCGGAGAAAATTGTTCATGATATAAGTGGAGAGAGCAACAAGATGGTCAACAGCAGAACGATGCTTTCGGAATCCGCATTGGGCTGGTGTTAAAAGACTGCGGGACTCCAGCCACCAAGCTAAACGGTAATTCACCATACGCTCCAAAACCTTACAGACACTACTCGTGAGAGAAATGGGGCGATAGCTAGAGGGGAGATGTTTGTCCTTTCCAGGTTTCGGAACGGGAACGACAATAGCTTCCCGCCATCGCCTGGGAAAGGTACTGTCGGTCCAAATTCGATTATAAAGGTGAAGGAGGTAACGCAGGCTATGGGTTGATAAATGCAGCAACATTTGGACATGGATACCATCCGGTCCTGGGGCGGAGGAGCGAGAAGAAGAGAGTGCATGTTGGAGTTCGCGCATGGAGAAAACAGTATTGTAGCTTTCGCGATTTTGAGAGGAGAAAGCAAGATGTCGCACTTCCGCTGCACGTTTCCTCGGGAGAAACGCCGGCGGGTAATTTGAGGAGCTCGAAATCTCAGCAAAGTGCTGACCCAATGAGTTAGAAATTGCGACGGGGTCCACTAAGGTATCATGCGCGAAAGTGAGCCCAGAGACCGGGGAGAAACTAGGCGCGCCTGAGAACCGTCGAAGCCGACTCCAAACTTCCGAGGAGGGAGTGAAGTTGTTAAATGAGCTAGTAAAGAATTTCCAGCTTGCCTTCTTGCTATCGCGGATGACGCGACGGCATCGCGCACGGAGCTGCTTATATCGGATACAGTTGGACAAAGTTGGATGGTGACGGAAAATGCGAAGAGCACGTCGCCGCTCACGTATTGCGTCACGGCATGCCTCGTTCCACGAAGGGACTGGAGGGCGCCGGGGCAATTCGGAGGTGCGTGGTATTGAACGTTCCGCAGCTGTGAGAAGAACGTCGGTAAAATGTGTGACCTCATCGTCGACGCTGGGAAAGCGACGGTCATCGAATGTCGCTAGAGACGAAAAAAGTGTCCGATCGGCTTTGGCAAACTTCCAGCATCGCGAGCGCATATATGGCAGTTGAGGCTGCAGTCGAAGAACACATGGAAAGTGGTCACGCGAGTGTGTATCATCAAGGGCGAACCATTCGAAGCGCCGAGCTAGCGGAACAGTACCGACCGCAAGGTCCAAATGGGATAAATTTGCCGTGGAGGCAGACAAAAATGTGGGGACCCCAGTGTTGAGGCAGACTAAATCCGCTTGGTGGAAGACGTCTAGCAATAGTGAGCCACGTGGACAAGGATGTGGAGATCCCCAAAGCGGGTGGTGGGCATTGAAGTCCCCAACCAGCAAATAGGGGGGTGGAAGCTGATCAAGAAGATGAAGGAGATCAGCTCGTGTCATTGGTGTAGACGATGGAATGTATACCGTACAAAGAGAGAACGTGTATCCAGAAAGGGAAAGACGGACGGCGACAGCTTGGAAGGAAGTGTTTAAGGGGATTGGGTGATAATGGAGAGTATCATGGAGCAGAATCATGAGTCCTCCATGGGCTGGAGAGCCTTCAACAGAGGGGAGGTCATATCGGACGGACTGAAAATGAGGGAGAACAAAGCGGTCATGGGGACGCAGCTTTGTTTCCTGAAGACAGAAGATGACCGGCGAGTAGGATCGTAAGAGGATCGACAATTCCTCCCGATTGGCGCGAATTCCGCGGATATTCCAGTGGATAATGGACATAGGGTGAACAGAAAATGGAGGAACGTGACCAAGGGTGCTGTCAACTCAACGACTGCTCAGAGCTTGCGACCGACAGCATGGAATGGCATTCAGTCGAAGGCAGAAGATCCTGATCCATAGGTTGGTCAGGAGCAGCTCCTGCCACCAACGATCGGCCAGTTGACCGGCCACCAACAGTGCGCCTCGGCGACACAGAAGATGGCCGAGGGCGATTTCCGCCAGGTGGTGCTGTAGATGGGACACGCCTTGGCGGAGAAGGAGAGGAACTGTGTTTCTTCGTAGCCTTCTTGGAGGTATGTTTAGATGAAGGAGGAACCGATGGTTGTGAAGTTGCAGTACGTAAAAACTCTTCACGAGAATGCTCTTTTTTTGAAGACTTGGCGTCTGACTTTTGGGCTCGAGATTTAGCAGAACCCGACGAAGGGTGAGCCATAGAGTAGGCAGGCGAAAGAGGTGAGGTTGAACGGGCGATCTTTGCGCTGGCCGATCTGACGACCGTGATACTAAATGTGAGGTCGCAAGTCTGCGTGGCCGCCTCCTTTGTTGGCCGAGGAGAAGCAAGGACAGTGCTGTATTTTCCTTTCTGAGGCACGGTGGGCTGTCGAATGGCGAGTAACTTTCGAGCAGCAAAGGTCGACACCTTTTCCTTCACTCTTATTTCCTGGATCAGCTTTTCGTCCTTAAAAACAGGGCAATCTCGAGAGGAAGCAGCGTGGTCACCCATACAGTTGATGCAGCGAGGGGATGGAGGTGGACAAGCACCCTCATGGGCATCCCTGCCACACGTAACACATTTGGCCGGATTGGACCAGGACTGGCTGGTGTGGTTGAACCGCTGACATCGATAGCAACGCGTAGGGTTTGGGACATAAGGGCGAACGGAAATTATCTCATAGCCTGCTTTGATTTTTGATGGGAGTTGAACTTTGTCAAATGTCAAGAAGACAGTGCGGGTTGGAATGATGTTCGAGTCAACCCTTTTCATAACCCGATGAACAGCCATGACGCCTTGGTCAGACAGATAGTGCTGAATTTCTTCGTCAGACAATCCATCGAGGGAGCGCGTATAAACGACTCCACGCGAGGAATTTAAGGTACGGTGCGGTTCCACCCGGACAGGGAAGGTGTGGAGCAGAGAAGTACGCAGCAATTTTTGAGCCTGGAGGGCACTGTGTGTTTCTAACAACAGGGTGCCATTCCGTAATCTGGAACAAGACTTTACAGGACCCGCAATTGCGTCGACACCTTTCTGAATAATGAAAGGGTTGACCGTGGAAAAGTCGTGACCTTCGTCAGACCGAGAAACAACAAGGAACTGTGGCAACGATGGAAGAACCGTCTGTGGCTGAGACTCAGTGAACTTACGTTTGTGAGCAGACATAGTGGAAGGTGAGGAAACCATTGCGGAAGAATCCCCCATGATTACCGGCGTCTCCGATGGCGCGCTCCTCCCTTGTGGGGGCCCTCACCGAGGGCACACCCGCCTTAGGTGATTGTTCACACCTCAGGTCACACCTCCCGACAAACGGACGGAGGGACCAATCGGCACTTTCGGAAGGTATCAGCTCGGGTAATCACCCCTCCCTGGGCCTGGCCTTTACCAGGGGGTACGTACGTGTCCTACCTGTCTACCCGGGGCGGGGAATTACCCGTTACCCCGTCACCGGCTACGCATGGAAGTGCGTGGGTCGGCCTTCAGACACGCACAGGGAGGAAGAAAGAGACAGGGAAAGGAAAGAAGAGAGGTCTCAAACGCCGCAGCGGAGAAAAGGATAAAGAGAAGAGGTAAGGAATAGAGAAGGACGAAGAAAGATGAAGACATACAAGCAAGGAAGGCGAAGAGTGCGGTACATTTACAAGCGTCCGTCTCCGGGCGTAGGCACAAACCATACTCCCCAGAGGGGGAGAAAGGGAAGGAAAGAGCCAGAGGTGAGGGGGGGGGGGCGAAGATGGGGGATGGGGAAGGATACGGAAAGGGAAGGTATGCAGCCCGGAAAGGAAGGAAGGCCACATTAGCTCGGGGTCCCGTGCTCGCTACACACGTATCCACAAAAGAGTTGTGGATCCCCTGGGGGGATGGATGGCCGTGCAGAGGAGTATACGAAGCTCCCATAATCCAGCTTGGAGCGGACGATCGACCGATATAGACGAAGTAGGACGGTTCGATCCGCTCCCCACGACATACCACTGAGAACACGGAGGACATTTAAAGAACGGGTACAACGGGCGACCAAATATGAGACATGTGGAGACCAGCTAAGTTTCCTGTCAAATGTAAGGCCTAAAAATTTGGTTGTCTCCATGATTGGGAGAGCAACGGGACCGAGTCGTAAGGACGGTGGGAGAAACTCTTTGTAGCGCCAGAAGTTAATACAGACCGTCTTCTCGGCAGAAAAACGGAAGCCATTGGCGACACCCCAGGAGTAAAGACGGTCAAGAGAACGCTGAAGACAGCGCTCCAGGACACGTGTACACTGCGCGCTGCAATAGATGGTAAAATCGTCCACTAAAAGGGTGCCTGATACATCAGCTGGGAGGCAATCCATTATTGGATTGATCGCGATGGCGAAGAGAGCGACGCTCAAAACTGAGCCCTGTGGCACCCTATTCTCCTGGCGAAAGGTGTCGGACAGGACAGAACCCACACGTACCCTGAACTGTCGATCCATTAAAAAGGAAAGAATAAAAAGAGAGAGGCGACCGCGAAGGCCCCATGTATGCATGGTGCGGAGAATGCCCGCCCTCCAACAGGTGTCGTAAGCCTTCTCCAAATCAAAGAACACAGCCGCGGTCGGGCGCTTCCGCAAGAAGTTATTCATAATGAAGGTCGACAAGGTGACCAGATGGTCAACAGCAGAGCGGCGCCTACGAAATCCACATTGTACATTGGTAAGTAGGCGTCGAGACTCGAGCAGCCAAACCAATCGAGAGTTAACCATTCGCTCCATCACTTTACAGACACAGCTGGTAAGCGAGATAGGTCGATAACTGGAAGGCAAGTGCTTGTCCTTCCCCGGCTTAGGAATCGGGACAACAATAGACTCGCGCCAGCATGCGGGGACATGTCCCTCAATCCACATGCGATTGTATGTACGAAGAAGAAAACCTTTACCCGCAGCAGAAATGTTCTTCAGCATCTGAATATGAATAGAATCTGGCCCTGGAGCGGAGGACCGTGATCGGCCAAGTGCGTTTTCGAGTTCCCGCATGGTGAATGGGGCATTATAACTTTCACAATTCGAGGAGCGGAATGTAGGTGGCCTAGCCTCCTCTGCCTGTTTGCGGGGGAGGAAGGCAGGGTGGTAATGAGCGGAGCTCGAAACCGCTGCGAAAAAGCGGCCGAAGCCATTGGAGACAGCCTCAGGGGCTACAAGGACGTCATTCGCGACCTTCAAGCCAGAAACCGGTGAGTGGACCTTAGTGCCAGATAGCCGGCGCAGGCTACCCCAGACAACAGAAGAAGGAGTAAAACTGTTGAAGGTGCTTGTGAAAGCAGCCCAGCTGGCTTTCTTGCTTTCTTTGATAATACGACGACACTGAGCACGTAATCGTTTATAATTGATACAATTCGCCACTGTAGGGTGGCGTTTAAATGTGCGTAAAGCACGTCGACGAGCACGTAAAGCGTCTCTACATGCTGCGGTCCACCAGGGGACCGGTACGCGACGTGGAGAAGGAGGGTGAGGGATGGAATATTCAGCAGCAGCGAGAATGACTTCCGTGAGGTGTGCGACCTGACGATCGCAGCTTGTAAAGATTTGATCCTGAAAGGTCGCCCTGGAAGAGAAGAGCCCCCAGTCTGCCTTGGAGATGGTCCAATTAGAGAAGCATGGAGAGGGGGTATGCTGCAGGAGATGGATAACACACGGGAAGTGGTCGCTCGAATAAGTATCAGAAAGTACATACCACTCAAACCGGCGTGCAAGTTGGGGAGTATATATAGGGAGGTCTAAATGGGAATAGGTGTGAGACGTGTCCGAAAGAAAAGTAGGGGCGCCAGTATTGAGGCAGACAAGATCGAGCTGGTTGAAAAGGTCTGCTAACAAGGAGCCCCTCGGGCAGGATGCTGGAGAGCCCCAAAGGGGATGGTGGGCATTGAAGTCTCCAGTTAACAAAAATGGTGCAGGTAGCTGAGCAATAAGTTGCATCACATCTGCCCTGGTAACGGCAGATGACGATGGAGTGTAAACGGTACAAAAGGAAAACGTAAAATTGGGGAGAGTAATGCAGATGGCAACTGCCTGCAGGCCAGTGTGCAACGTGATGGGATCGTAGTAAATATCATCCCGGACCAGCAACATAACCCCTCCATGAGCTGGGATACCTACCATAGGGGCTAGGTCAAAACGCACAGAGGTGTTGTGTGCCAAGGCAATTGGATCACATGGGCGTAGCTTCGTTTCCTGGAGGGCTACGACGAGCGGACGGTGCAAGCGGAGCAGCAACTTCAAGTCCTCTCGGTTGGAGCGAATGCTGCGAATATTCCAGTGAATAAGTGCCATCGTAAGAATAGGAAGATGAGAGAAGTGGTCACCTCGAAGGCCGCTTAGGGCCTGGCTTCGAGCGAGCACTGCCGCCGCTATCAGTAGGCGGACAGTCATCGTCCATTGGGTCTATAGGGTCATCGGCCATTTCGGGAGGATGGCCGGGAGGGGGAGCCTCCTCCGCCGGTGAATGGCCAGATGTACGGCTACCAGCGGTGCGGCCAGGCGAAACGGATGACGGCCTGGGGCGGCAACCACTGGGTGGCGCAGGAGAAGAAATGCGCCGTGGCGGAGAAGGAGAACTGTGCTTCCTATGCGCCTTTTTGGAAGGACGTTTAGTGGAAGTACCGGTCGAAGGCTGGGAGGTCGAGGTACGTAGGAAGTCTGCACTGGACGGTTCCTTCTTGAAGGCCCATGCATCTGACTTCTGGGTCTTCGTCTTGGCAGAAGCTGATGAAGGTGCTTGTGTCTGAGGGGTGACGGGAGGAAGAGGAGACGTCGACCGGGCGATCTTAGCACTGGCCGAACGGACGACCGTGGTGCTGAAGGTCAGATCGCATGTCTGGGTTGCCACCTCCCTGGTAGTCCGAGGAGAGGCGAGAACAGTACTGTATTTCCCCGCTGGGAGCAGCGTGGGCTTCCTACTAGCCAATAGCTTGCGAGCAGCCGAGGTGGACACTTTCTCCTTGACCCGAATTTCTTGGATACAGCGTTCTTCCTTATAGACAGGACAGTCGCGGGAGGATGCGGCATGGTCACCCTGACAGTTTACACAACGAGGAGACGGAGGTGGACAGTCACCCTCATGGGCATCCCTGCCGCAAGTGACACATTTAGCCGCATTGGAACAAGACTGTCGAGTGTGATTGATTTTTTTTTTTTTTTTTGTTTGTGGTTTTAGGGCGCAAAACTTCTATGGTCATTAGCGCCCAGCCCGTGACGTAGAAAACAGGAAAAAAACGAAATTTAAAATCAGCAGCAATGGAAACAAAGTCAGAAAATTTGAGAAACTAAAGGCAGAAGGAATGCTTAAAAGTCCACTATAGAAAGGGGTTGGTTGTCCCCCAAAAAAAAGCTTCAAATGACTGACGTCATTTCACTGTCTCTAATAAACTGTAGAACGCGGTCAGCTGAGCGCGTGTCATCTGCTAAAATCGACGATAGATCAGGCGATAGCTGTAGACGGGAGCGTAACGGATTAAAATAGGGGCATTCAATTAAAAGGTGTCTGACCGTCCACAGCTGAGAGCAGTGGGGACAGAGTGGGGGAGGATCACCGCTTAAAAGATGTCGATGACTAAAAAGACAGTGCCCTATCCGGAGTCGGGCTAAAATTACCTCCTCCCGACGACGCGTTCGGGAGGAAGAGGTCCAAGCGCAAGGAACGGCTTTCACTTCCCGCAATTTATTGTGGGGAAGTGTTGACCAACGCGCATGCCATAAATGAGTGACTTGGCGACATAAACCGCTCCGTAGATCGGTAAACGGAAGAGACTGAAGAGCTGGCCGAGGAAGAGAGACTGCAGCCTTGGCTGCTATATCGGCCGCCTCATTTCCACAGATACCAGCGTGTCCCGGGAGCCAGAGGAACGCCACTGAGACGCCCCCCAGGTGGAGCAAGCGCAGACAGTCCTGAATCCGGTGGACCAGAGGGTGCACAGGGTAAAGAGCTTGGAGACTGAGGAGAGAGCTGAGAGAATCTGAGCAGATTACGTACTGTATCCGCTGATGGCGGCGGATGTAGTGGACAGCCTGGAGAACAGCGTAAAGCTCCGCAGTATAAACCGAACACTGGTCGGGAAGCCGAAAGTGATTTGGGGTGTCGCCAACAATATAGGCACTCCCTACACCTAACGATGTTTTCGAGCCATCGGTGTAAATAAATGTGGCTTCCGTCATTTGTGCACATAGAGCAGCAAATGCCCGACGGTAAACAAGTGTAGGGGTACCATCCTTGGGAAATTGACATAGGTCTCTGAGCAAGTCGATCCGGGGACGGAGCCAAGGCGGTGCTGTACCCCAAGTTGTCAAGAAGGTTTTAGAAAAGCGGAAGGAAAGAGAATGGAGCAGTTGACGGAAGCGGACTCCCGGGGGTAGGAGGGAGGAGGAGCGGCCTGCATACTCGACATCAAAGGAGGCGTCGAAAAAAAGGTTATAGGCTGGATTAGCAGGCATGGAAGACAGATGGCTAGCATAACGACTCAGAAGGACTGCCCGCCGATTGGACAGCGGAGGTTCAGCAGTCTCAGCATAAAGGCTTTCCACAGGGCTGGTGTAAAAAGCTCCAGACACTAAACGTAATCCACGGTGGTGGATAGAGTCGAGACGCCGAAGAATAGACGGCCGAGCAGAGGAGTAGACTATGCTTCCATAATCCAATTTCGAGCGCACTAAGGCGCGATAGAGGCGGAGAAGGACCACCCGGTCCGCTCCCCAAGAGGTACCATTCAGGACACGGAGGGTGTTAAGGGAACGCAGACAGCGAGCCGAAAGATAGGAAACGTGGGAGGACCAGCACAGTTTTCTGTCAAACATAAGACCCAAGAATTTTGCGACGTCGGAAAACGGAAGGTTGACAGGACCTAGATGTAAGGAGGGCGGAAGAAACTCCTTACGTCGCCAAAAATTTACACAAACGGTCTTACTGGGTGAGAAACGGAAGCCGGTTTCGATGCTCCACGAGTGGAGGCGATCGAGACATCCTTGAAGACGTCTTTCAAGAAGGCTGGTCCGTTGAGAGCTGTAGTAGATCGCAAAATCGTCCACAAAGAGGGAGCCCGAGACATCAGGAAGGAGACAATCCATAATTGGATTAATGGCGATGGCAAACAGTACAACACTCAGCACGGAGCCCTGGGGTACCCCGTTTTCTTGGGAGAAAGTATGGGAGAGAGTAGTGTTCACCCGCACCCTAAATGTGCGCTCTGCCATAAATTCGCGAAGAAAAAGGGGCAGCCGGCCTCTAAAGCCCCAAGAGAACAGTGTGCGGAGGATGCCTGTCCTCCAACAGGTATCGTACGCTCTCTCCAGATCAAAAAATATTGCTACCGTTTGGCGTTTCCGGAGAAAATTGTTCATGATATAAGTGGAGAGAGCAACAAGATGGTCAACAGCAGAACGATGCTTTCGGAATCCGCATTGGGCTGGTGTTAAAAGACTGCGGGACTCCAGCCACCAAGCTAAACGGTAATTCACCATACGCTCCAAAACCTTACAGACACTACTCGTGAGAGAAATGGGGCGATAGCTAGAGGGGAGATGTTTGTCCTTTCCAGGTTTCGGAACGGGAACGACGATAGCTTCCCGCCATCGCCTGGGAAAGGTACTGTCGGTCCAAATTCGATTATAAAGGCGAAGGAGGTAACGCAGGCTATGGGTTGATAAATGCAGCAACATTTGGACATGGATACCATCCGGTCCTGGGGCGCAGGAGCGAGAAGAAGAGAGTGCATGTTGGAGTTCGCGCATGGAGAAAACAGTATTGTAGCTTTCGCGATTTTGAGAGGAGAAAGCAAGATGTCGCACTTCCGCTGCACGTTTCTTCGGGAGAAACGCTGGCGGGTAATTTGAAGAGCTCGAAATCTCAGCAAAGTGCTGACCCAATGAGTTAGAAATTGCGACGGGGTCCACTAAGGTATCATGCGCGACAGTGAGCCCAGAGACCGGGGAGAAACTAGGCGCGCCTGAGAACCGTCGAAGCCGACTCCAAACTTCCGAGAAGGGAGTGAAGTTGTTAAATGAGCTAGTAAAGAATTTCCAGCTTGCCTTCTTGCTATCGCGGATGACGCGACGGCATCGCGCACGGAGCTGCTTATATCGGATACAGTTGGACAAAGTTGGATGGTGACGGAAAATGCGAAGAGCACGTCGCCGCTCACGTATTGCGTCACGGCATGCCTCGTTCCACCAAGGAACTGGAGGGCGCCGGGGCAATTCGGAGGTGCGTGGTATTGAACGTTCCGCAGCTGTGAGAATAACGTCGGTAAAATGTGTGACCTCATCGTCGACGCTGGGAAAGCGACGGTCATCGAATGTCGCTAGAGACGAAAAAAGTGTCCAATCGGCTTGGGCAAACTTCCAGCGTCGCGAGCGCATATATGGCAGTTGAGGCTGCAGTCGAAGAACACATGGAAAGTGGTCACTCGAGTGTGTATCATCAAGGGCGAACCATTCGAAGCGCCGAGCTAGCGGAACAGTACCGACCGCAAGGTCCAAATGGGATAAATTTGCCGTGGAGGCAGACAAAAATGTGGGGACCCCAGTGTTGAGGCAGACTAGATCCGCTTGGTGGAAGACGTCTAGCAATAGTGAGCCACGTGGACAAGGATGTGGAGATCCCCAAAGCGGGTGGTGGGCATTGAAGTCCCCAACCAGCAAGTAGGGGGGTGGAAGCTGATCAAGAAGATGAAGGAGATCAGCTCGTTCCATTGGTGTAGACGATGGAATGTATACCGTACAAAGAGAGAACGTGTATCCAGAAAGGGAAAGACGGACGGCGACAGCTTGGAAGGAAGTGTTTAAGGGGATTGGGTGATAATGGAGAGTATCATGGAGCAGAATCAGGAGTCCTCCATGGGCTGGAGTGCCTTCAACAGAGGGGAGGTCATATCGGACGGACTGAAAATGAGGGAGAACAAAGCGGTCATGGGGACGCAGCTTTGTTTCCTGAAGACAGAAGATGACCGGCGAGTAGGATCGTAAGAGGATCGACAATTCCTCCCGATTGGCGCGAATGCCGCGGATATTCCAGTGGATAATGGACATAGGGTGAACAGAAATGGAGGAACGTCACCAAGGGTGCTGTCAACTCAACGACTGCTCAGAGCTTGCGACCGACAGGATGGAATGGCATTCAGTCGAAGGCAGAAGATCCTGATCCATAGGTTGGTCAGGAGCAGCTCCTGCCACCAACGATCGGCCAGTTGACCGGCCACCAACAGTGCGCCTCGGCGACACGGAAGATGGCCGAGGGCGATTTCCGCCAGGTGGTGCTGTAGATGGGACACGCCGTGGCGGAGAAGGAGAGGAACTGTGTTTCTTCGTAGCCTTCTTGGAGGTATGTTTAGATGAAGGAGGAACCGATGGTTGTGAAGTTGCAGTACGTAAAAACTCTTCACGAGAATGCTCTTTTTTTGAAGACTTGGCGTCTGACTTTTGGGCTCGAGATTTAGCAGAACTCGACGAAGGGTGAGCCATAGAGTGGGCAGGCGAAAGAGGTGAGGTTGAACGGGCGATCTTTGCGCTGGCCGATCTGACGACCGTGGTACTAAATGTGAGGTCGCAAGTCTGCGTGGCCGCCTCCTTTGTTGGCCGAGGAGAAGCAAGGACAGCGCTGTATTTTCCTTTCTGAGGCACGGTGGGCTGTCGACTGGCGAGTAACTTTCGAGCAGCAAAGGTCGACACCTTTTCCTTCACTCTTATTTCCTGGATCAGCTTTTCGTCCTTAAAAACAGGGCAATCTCGAGAGGAAGCAGCGTGGTCACCCATACAGTTGATGCAGCGAGGGGATGGAGGTGGACAAGCACCCTCATGGGCATCCCTGCCACACGTAACACATTTGGCCGGATTGGAACAGGACTGGCTGGTGTGATTGAACCGCTGACATCGATAGCAACGCGTAGGGTTCGGGACATAAGGGCGAACGGAAATTATCTCATAGCCTGCTTTGATTTTTGATGGGAGTTGAACTTTGTCAAATGTCAAGAAGACAGTGCGGGTTGGAATGATGTTCGAGTCAACCCTTTTCGTAACCCGATGAACAGCGGTGACGCCCTGGTCAGACAGGTAGTGCTGAATTTCTTCGTCAGACAATCCATCGAGGGAGCGTGTATAAACGACTCCACGCGAGGAATTTAAGGTACGGTGCGGTTCCACCCGGACAGGGAAGGTGTGGAGCAGAGAAGTACGCAGCAATTTTT
Source organism: Schistocerca serialis cubense (assembly GCF_023864345.2). Taxonomy (NCBI): domain Eukaryota; kingdom Metazoa; phylum Arthropoda; class Insecta; order Orthoptera; family Acrididae; genus Schistocerca; species Schistocerca serialis. The sequence continues at coordinate 172,153,477 of NC_064638.1, read as the reverse complement.
GAGCCTGGAGGGCACTGTGTGTTTCCAACAACAGGGTGCCATTCCGTAGTCTGGAACAAGACTTTACAGGACCCGCAATTGCGTCGACACCTTTCTGAATAATGAAAGGGTTGACCGTGGAAAAGTCGTGACCTTCGTCAGACCGAGAAACAACAAGGAACTGTGGCAACGATGGAAGAACCGTCTGTGGCTGAGACTCAGTGAACTTACGTTTGTGAGCAGACATAGTGGAAGGTGAGGAAACCATTGCGGAAGAATCCCCCATGATTACCGGCGTCTCCGATGGCGCGCTCCTCCCTTGTGGGGGCCCTCACCGAGGGCACACCCGCCTTAGGTGATTGTTCACACCTCAGGTCACACCTCCCGACAAACGGACGGAGGGACCAATCGGCACTTTCGGAAGGTATCAGCTCGGGTAATCACCCCTCCCTGGGCCTGGCCTTTACCAGGGGGTACGTACGTGTCCTACCTGTCTACCCGGGGCGGGGAATTACGCGTTACCCCGTCACCGGCTACGCATGGAAGTGCGTGGGTCGGCCTTCAGACACGCACAGGGAGGAAGAAAGAGAAAGGGAAAGGAAAGAAGAGGGGGTCTCAAACGCCGCAGCGGAGAAAAGGGTAAAGAGAAGAGGTAAGGAATGGAGAAGGACAAAGGAAGGAAGAAGACATACAAGCAAGGAAGAAGAAGAATGCGGTACATTGACAAGCGTCCGTCTCCGGACGTAGGCGCAAACCATACTCCCAGAGGGGGAGAAAGTGAAGGAAAGAGCCAGAGGTGAGGGGGGGGGGTGAAGACAGGGGATGGGGAAGGATGCGGAAAGGGAAGGTATGCAGCCCGGAAAGGAAGGAAGGCCACATTAGCTCGGAGCCCCGTGCTCGCTACGCACGTATCCACAAAAGAGTTGTGGATCCCCTGGGGGGGAGTGTGATTGAAACGCTGACACTGGTAACAGCGCGTAGGTGTCGGGACATAGGGGCGAACAGAAATAACCTCGTAGCCCGCCTTGATGCGCAATGGCAGCTTAACACTATCGAAGGTCAAGAAAAGTGTCCGGGTCGGTACAAGGTCATTGTTGACCTTTTTCATGACCCTATGGACAGCCGTCACGCCCTGCTCAGCGAGGAATGATTGAATCTCGTCGTCAGTCAATCCGTCGAGGGAGCTAGTATAGACCACACCACGAGACGAATTCAAAGTTCGGTGAGCCTCCACCCGCACAGGGAACGTGTACAGGAGTGTGGCCCGAAGCAGTTTTTGTGCCTGAAAGGCGCTCTCAGTTTCTAGTAATAAGGTACCGTTACGCAACCTGGTACAAGATTTGACAGATCCGGCTATGGCATCTACACCCTTCTGGATAACTAAAGGGTTGACAGAGGAAAAATCCTTTCCGTCCTCAGATCGAGAAACGACGAGGAACTGTGGGGCAGACGGTAGTACCTTAGTCACTGGTGGCTGGTCACGTTTCCGTTTTTCGGCAGAAGTCGAGACAGATGGAGTGAAATCCATTGCGGAGGAATCCCCCATGATTGCCAGCGTCTCCGATGGCGCGCTCCTTCCTTGTGGGGACCCTCTCAGAGGGCACTCCCGCCTTAGGTGAATGTTTACACCTCAGGTCACACCTCCCGAGAAACAGACGGAGGGACCAATCGGCATGGTCAGAAGGTATTAGCTCAGGCAATCACCCCTCCCCGGGCCTGGCCTTTACCAGGGGGTACGCGCGTGCCTTACATGTCTACCCAGGGCGGGGAATTACGCGTTACCCCGTCACCGGCTACACGTGCGAACGCGTGGGTCGGCTTTCAGGCACACACAGGGAGGAAGGAAGAAGAGGAAAAAGAAGGGAGAGAGAGGACACTGTCTCAAACGCCGAGGCGGAGACCAGAGAAGGCAATGAGGCGAAGGCAATGAGGCGAAGGCAATGAGGCGAAGGCAATGAGGCGAAGGCAATGAGGCGAAGGCAATGAGGCGAAGGCAATGAGGCGAAGGCAATGAGGCGAAGGCAATGAGGCGAAGGCAATGAGGCGAAGGCAATGAGGCGAAGGCAATGAGGCGAAGGCAATGAGGCGAAGGCAATGAGGCGAAGGCAATGAGGCGAAGGCAATGAGGCGAAGGCAATGAGGCGAAGGCAATGAGGCGAAGGCAATGAGGCGAAGGCAATGAGGCGAAGGCAATGAGGCGAAGGCAATGAGGCGAAGGCAATGAGGCGAAGGCAATGAGGCGAAGGCAATGAGGCGAAGGCAATGAGGCGAAGGCAATGAGGCGAAGGCAATGAGGCGAAGGCAATGAGGCGAAGGCAATGAGGCGAAGGCAATGAGGCGAAGGCAATGAGGCGAAGGCAATGAGGCGAAGGCAATGAGGCGAAGGCAATGAGGCGAAGGCAATGAGGCGAAGGCAATGAGGCGAAGGCAATGAGGCGAAGGCAATGAGGCGAAGGCAATGAGGCGAAGGCAATGAGGCGAAGGCAATGAGGCGAAGGCAATGAGGCGAAGGCAATGAGGCGAAGGCAATGAGGCGAAGGCAATGAGGCGAAGGCAATGAGGCGAAGGCAATGAGGCGAAGGCAATGAGGCGAAGGCAATGAGGCGAAGGCAATGAGGCGAAGGCAATGAGGCGAAGGCAATGAGGCGAAGGCAATGAGGCGAAGGCAATGAGGCGAAGGCAATGAGGCGAAGGCAATGAGGCGAAGGCAATGAGGCGAAGGCAATGAGGCGAAGGCAATGAGGCGAAGGCAATGAGGCGAAGGCAATGAGGCGAAGGCAATGAGGCGAAGGCAATGAGGCGAAGGCAATGAGGCGAAGGCAATGAGGCGAAGGCAATGAGGCGAAGGCAATGAGGCGAAGGCAATGAGGCGAAGGCAATGAGGCGAAGGCAATGAGGCGAAGGCAATGAGGCGAAGGCAATGAGGCGAAGGCAATGAGGCGAAGGCAATGAGGCGAAGGCAATGAGGCGAAGGCAATGAGGCGAAGGCAATGAGGCGAAGGCAATGAGGCGAAGGCAATGAGGCGAAGGCAATGAGGCGAAGGCAATGAGGCGAAGGCAATGAGGCGAAGGCAATGAGGCGAAGGCAATGAGGCGAAGGCAATGAGGCGAAGGCAATGAGGCGAAGGCAATGAGGCGAAGGCAATGAGGCGAAGGCAATGAGGCGAAGGCAATGAGGCGAAGGCAATGAGGCGAAGGCAATGAGGCGAAGGCAATGAGGCGAAGGCAATGAGGCGAAGGCAATGAGGCGAAGGCAATGAGGCGAAGGCAATGAGGCGAAGGCAATGAGGCGAAGGCAATGAGGCGAAGGCAATGAGGCGAAGGCAATGAGGCGAAGGCAATGAGGCGAAGGCAATGAGGCGAAGGCAATGAGGCGAAGGCAATGAGGCGAAGGCAATGAGGCGAAGGCAATGAGGCGAAGGCAATGAGGCGAAGGCAATGAGGCGAAGGCAATGAGGCGAAGGCAATGAGGCGAAGGCAATGAGGCGAAGGCAATGAGGCGAAGGCAATGAGGCGAAGGCAATGAGGCGAAGGCAATGAGGCGAAGGCAATGAGGCGAAGGCAATGAGGCGAAGGCAATGAGGCGAAGGCAATGAGGCGAAGGCAATGAGGCGAAGGCAATGAGGCGAAGGCAATGAGGCGAAGGCAATGAGGCGAAGGCAATGAGGCGAAGGCAATGAGGCGAAGGCAATGAGGCGAAGGCAATGAGGCGAAGGCAATGAGGCGAAGGCAATGAGGCGAAGGCAATGAGGCGAAGGCAATGATGAGAAGGCAATGATGAGAAGGCAATGATGAGAAGGCAATGATGAGAAGGCAATGATGAGAAGGCAATGATGAGAAGGCAATGATGAGAAGGCAATGATGAGAAGGCAATGATGAGAAGGCAATGATGAGAAGGCAATGATGAGAAGGCAATGATGAGAAGGCAATGATGAGAAGGCAATGATGAGAAGGCAATGATGAGAAGGCAATGATGAGAAGGCAATGATGAGAAGGCAATGATGAGAAGGCAATGATGAGAAGGCAATGATGAGAAGGCAATGATGAGAAGGCAATGATGAGAAGGCAATGATGAGAAGGCAATGATGAGAAGGCAATGATGAGAAGGCAATGATGAGAAGGCAATGATGAGAAGGCAATGATGAGAAGGCAATGATGAGAAGGCAATGATGAGAAGGCAATGATGAGAAGGCAATGATGAGAAGGCAATGATGAGAAGGCAATGATGAGAAGGCAATGATGAGAAGGCAATGATGAGAAGGCAATGATGAGAAGGCAATGATGAGAAGGCAATGATGAGAAGGCAATGATGAGAAGGCAATGATGAGAAGGCAATGATGAGAAGGCAATGATGAGAAGGCAATGATGAGAAGGCAATGATGAGAAGGCAATGATGAGAAGGCAATGATGAGAAGGCAATGATGAGAAGGCAATGATGAGAAGGCAATGATGAGAAGGCAATGATGAGAAGGCAATGATGAGAAGGCAATGATGAGAAGGCAATGATGAGAAGGCAATGATGAGAAGGCAATGATGAGAAGGCAATGATGAGAAGGCAATGATGAGAAGGCAATGATGAGAAGGCAATGATGAGAAGGCAATGATGAGAAGGCAATGATGAGAAGGCAATGATGAGAAGGCAATGATGAGAAGGCAATGATGAGAAGGCAATGATGAGAAGGCAATGATGAGAAGGCAATGATGAGAAGGCAATGATGAGAAGGCAATGATGAGAAGGCAATGATGAGAAGGCAATGATGAGAAGGCAATGATGAGAAGGCAATGATGAGAAGGCAATGATGAGAAGGCAATGATGAGAAGGCAATGATGAGAAGGCAATGATGAGAAGGCAATGATGAGAAGGCAATGATGAGAAGGCAATGATGAGAAGGCAATGAGGAGAAGGCAATGAGGAGAAGGCAATGAGGAGAAGGCAATGAGGAGAAGGCAATGAGGAGAAGGCAATGAGGAGAAGGCAATGAGGAGAAGGCAATGAGGAGAAGGCAATGAGGAGAAGGCAATGAGGAGAAGGCAATGAGGAGAAGGCAATGAGGAGAAGGCAATGAGGAGAAGGCAATGAGGAGAAGGCAATGAGGAGAAGGCAATGAGGAGAAGGCAATGAGGAGAAGGCAATGAGGAGAAGGCAATGAGGAGAAGGCAATGAGGAGAAGGCAATGAGGAGAAGGCAATGAGGAGAAGGCAATGAGGAGAAGGCAATGAGGAGAAGGCAATGAGGAGAAGGCAATGAGGAGAAGGCAATGAGGAGAAGGCAATGAGGAGAAGGCAATGAGGAGAAGGCAATGAGGAGAAGGCAATGAGGAGAAGGCAATGAGGAGAAGGCAATGAGGAGAAGGCAATGAGGAGAAGGCAATGAGGAGAAGGCAATGAGGAGAAGGCAATGAGGAGAAGGCAATGAGGAGAAGGCAATGAGGAGAAGGCAATGAGGAGAAGGCAATGAGGAGAAGGCAATGAGGAGAAGGCAATGAGGAGAAGGCAATGAGGAGAAGGCAATGAGGAGAAGGCAATGAGGAGAAGGCAATGAGGAGAAGGCAATGAGGAGAAGGCAATGAGGAGAAGGCAATGAGGAGAAGGCAATGAGGAGAAGGCAATGAGGAGAAGGCAATGAGGAGAAGGCAATGAGGAGAAGGCAATGAGGAGAAGGCAATGAGGAGAAGGCAATGAGGAGAAGGCAATGAGGAGAAGGCAATGAGGAGAAGGCAATGAGGAGAAGGCAATGAGGAGAAGGCAATGAGGAGAAGGCAATGAGGAGAAGGCAATGAGGAGAAGGCAATGAGGAGAAGGCAATGAGGAGAAGGCAATGAGGAGAAGGCAATGAGGAGAAGGCAATGAGGAGAAGGCAATGAGGAGAAGGCAATGAGGAGAAGGCAATGAGGAGAAGGCAATGAGGAGAAGGCAATGAGGAGAAGGCAATGAGGAGAAGGCAATGAGGAGAAGGCAATGAGGAGAAGGCAATGAGGAGAAGGCAATGAGGAGAAGGCAATGAGGAGAAGGCAATGAGGAGAAGGCAATGAGGAGAAGGCAATGAGGAGAAGGCAATGAGGAGAAGGCAATGAGGAGAAGGCAATGAGGAGAAGGCAATGAGGAGAAGGCAATGAGGAGAAGGCAATGAGGAGAAGGCAATGAGGAGAAGGCAATGAGGAGAAGGCAATGAGGAGAAGGCAATGAGGAGAAGGCAATGAGGAGAAGGCAATGAGGAGAAGGCAATGAGGAGAAGGCAATGAGGAGAAGGCAATGAGGAGAAGGCAATGAGGAGAAGGCAATGAGGAGAAGGCAATGAGGAGAAGGCAATGAGGAGAAGGCAATGAGGAGAAGGCAATGAGGAGAAGGCAATGAGGAGAAGGCAATGAGGAGAAGGCAATGAGGAGAAGGCAATGAGGAGAAGGCAATGAGGAGAAGGCAATGAGGAGAAGGCAATGAGGAGAAGGCAATGAGGAGAAGGCAATGAGGAGAAGGCAATGAGGAGAAGGCAATGAGGAGAAGGCAATGAGGAGAAGGCAATGAGGAGAAGGCAATGAGGAGAAGGCAATGAGGAGAAGGCAATGAGGAGAAGGCAATGAGGAGAAGGCAATGAGGAGAAGGCAATGAGGAGAAGGCAATGAGGAGAAGGCAATGAGGAGAAGGCAATGAGGAGAAGGCAATGAGGAGAAGGCAATGAGGAGAAGGCAATGAGGAGAAGGCAATGAGGAGAAGGCAATGAGGAGAAGGCAATGAGGAGAAGGCAATGAGGAGAAGGCAATGAGGAGAAGGCAATGAGGAGAAGGCAATGAGGAGAAGGCAATGAGGAGAAGGCAATGAGGAGAAGGCAATGAGGAGAAGGCAATGAGGAGAAGGCAATGAGGAGAAGGCAATGAGGAGAAGGCAATGAGGAGAAGGCAATGAGGAGAAGGCAATGAGGAGAAGGCAATGAGGAGAAGGCAATGAGGAGAAGGCAATGAGGAGAAGGCAATGAGGAGAAGGCAATGAGGAGAAGGCAATGAGGAGAAGGCAATGAGGAGAAGGCAATGAGGAGAAGGCAATGAGGAGAAGGCAATGAGGAGAAGGCAATGAGGAGAAGGCAATGAGGAGAAGGCAATGAGGAGAAGGCAATGAGGAGAAGGCAATGAGGAGAAGGCAATGAGGAGAAGGCAATGAGGAGAAGGCAATGAGGAGAAGGCAATGAGGAGAAGGCAATGAGGAGAAGGCAATGAGGAGAAGGCAATGAGGAGAAGGCAATGAGGAGAAGGCAATGAGGAGAAGGCAATGAGGAGAAGGCAATGAGGAGAAGGCAATGAGGAGAAGGCAATGAGGAGAAGGCAATGAGGAGAAGGCAATGAGGAGAAGGCAATGAGGAGAAGGCAATGAGGAGAAGGCAATGAGGAGAAGGCAATGAGGAGAAGGCAATGAGGAGAAGGCAATGAGGAGAAGGCAATGAGGAGAAGGCAATGAGGAGAAGGCAATGAGGAGAAGGCAATGAGGAGAAGGCAATGAGGAGAAGGCAATGAGGAGAAGGCAATGAGGAGAAGGCAATGAGGAGAAGGCAATGAGGAGAAGGCAATGAGGAGAAGGCAATGAGGAGAAGGCAATGAGGAGAAGGCAATGAGGAGAAGGCAATGAGGAGAAGGCAATGAGGAGAAGGCAATGAGGAGAAGGCAATGAGGAGAAGGCAATGAGGAGAAGGCAATGAGGAGAAGGCAATGAGGAGAAGGCAATGAGGAGAAGGCAATGAGGAGAAGGCAATGAGGAGAAGGCAATGAGGAGAAGGCAATGAGGAGAAGGCAATGAGGAGAAGGCAATGAGGAGAAGGCAATGAGGAGAAGGCAATGAGGAGAAGGCAATGAGGAGAAGGCAATGAGGAGAAGGCAATGAGGAGAAGGCAATGAGGAGAAGGCAATGAGGAGAAGGCAATGAGGAGAAGGCAATGAGGAGAAGGCAATGAGGAGAAGGCAATGAGGAGAAGGCAATGAGGAGAAGGCAATGAGGAGAAGGCAATGAGGAGAAGGCAATGAGGAGAAGGCAATGAGGAGAAGGCAATGAGGAGAAGGCAATGAGGAGAAGGCAATGAGGAGAAGGCAATGAGGAGAAGGCAATGAGGAGAAGGCAATGAGGAGAAGGCAATGAGGAGAAGGCAATGAGGAGAAGGCAATGAGGAGAAGGCAATGAGGAGAAGGCAATGAGGAGAAGGCAATGAGGAGAAGGCAATGAGGAGAAGGCAATGAGGAGAAGGCAATGAGGAGAAGGCAATGAGGAGAAGGCAATGAGGAGAAGGCAATGAGGAGAAGGCAATGAGGAGAAGGCAATGAGGAGAAGGCAATGAGGAGAAGGCAATGAGGAGAAGGCAATGAGGAGAAGGCAATGAGGAGAAGGCAATGAGGAGAAGGCAATGAGGAGAAGGCAATGAGGAGAAGGCAATGAGGAGAAGGCAATGAGGAGAAGGCAATGAGGAGAAGGCAATGAGGAGAAGGCAATGAGGAGAAGGCAATGAGGAGAAGGCAATGAGGAGAAGGCAATGAGGAGAAGGCAATGAGGAGAAGGCAATGAGGAGAAGGCAATGAGGAGAAGGCAATGAGGAGAAGGCAATGAGGAGAAGGCAATGAGGAGAAGGCAATGAGGAGAAGGCAATGAGGAGAAGGCAATGAGGAGAAGGCAATGAGGAGAAGGCAATGAGGAGAAGGCAATGAGGAGAAGGCAATGAGGAGAAGGCAATGAGGAGAAGGCAATGAGGAGAAGGCAATGAGGAGAAGGCAATGAGGAGAAGGCAATGAGGAGAAGGCAATGAGGAGAAGGCAATGAGGAGAAGGCAATGAGGAGAAGGCAATGAGGAGAAGGCAATGAGGAGAAGGCAATGAGGAGAAGGCAATGAGAAGAAGGCAATGAGAAGAAGGCAATGAGAAGAAGGCAATGAGAAGAAGGCAATGAGAAGAAGGCAATGAGAAGAAGGCAATGAGAAGAAGGCAATGAGAAGAAGGCAATGAGAAGAAGGCAATGAGAAGAAGGCAATGAGAAGAAGGCAATGAGAAGAAGGCAATGAGAAGAAGGCAATGAGAAGAAGGCAATGAGAAGAAGGCAATGAGAAGAAGGCAATGAGAAGAAGGCAATGAGAAGAAGGCAATGAGAAGAAGGCAATGAGAAGAAGGCAATGAGAAGAAGGCAATGAGAAGAAGGCAATGAGAAGAAGGCAATGAGAAGAAGGCAATGAGAAGAAGGCAATGAGAAGAAGGCAATGAGAAGAAGGCAATGAGAAGAAGGCAATGAGAAGAAGGCAAGGGAAAGAGTAAGGAAGACAGTGAGGTGGAAAAGTGCAAAGAAAGGAACCTACCAAAGGAAGGAAGAAACGAGAAGTGAAAAAGCAAAATGACCGCAAATAGAGGTCGTGGAACCGTCCGTCTCCGGACGCAGGCGCTAACGACCCCCTTGAGGGGGTGGGACTCCTTTTAGTCGCCTCTTACGACAGGCAGGAATACCTCGGGCCTATTCTAATCCCCGGACCCGCAGGGGGGGGGGGGGTATTCATTGTGAGGGATGGTAGTTCGCAATGTCTTTTATGTCTTAAAGTATTTAATTCTGCGAAGAGTTACAATATACAACGACATTATACACGTCTTCACTCAGCGCACTACGATCAGGTAGAAGGCGTTGCACGCAGAGAACTGGTAGCCAGGCTTAAGAACGACATACCAGGAGACTTAAGTTTAACAACGGTTTCATAATACCGAGGGTATCAAAACGTGCATCATGGTCCGTGTTCTGTAATCCGTTTATAATTTTCACGTGAAAGAGGGGAGAAAACAACTGAATCTGCAATTTGAGCAAGCTACAGGATCGCTGAAATTATTGCGTTTTCGGTGGGACCACTCGTAAAATCGTGCATGGTAGCAGTTGCAGAATGTTTGTTTCCAAGGGATGTGCAGCAATTGAAGGGGTTTGCCTGTCGAAGCAAACAATGTCTCGTTGAATCCTGGACAGGGCAGCGGATTTAGAGACACAGCTCAGGAAAGAGTCTGAGACCTTTTTTGCATTTTCGCTAGCGCTTGGCGAAAGCACCGACATATCGGACTGTGCGCAGCTTGCAGTCTTTGTGAGTGGTGTCGACATGGAACTACAAGTAACTTAAAAACTTTTGGATGTGGTACCACTCGATTACACCACAACAGGACGTGACATTTTTGAAGCTGTTTGTGAATCAGTGGACAATATGAATTTGCCGTGGGATAAGCTCCATTCTGCAGCGAGAGACGGTGCACGACAAATGATCGGGCGTCACCAAGGTTTTGCTTCTCGTTTGAAAAATAAACTCAGGGACGAATTCGGGAAAGACATTTTGACTCTTCATTGTTTTATTCATCAAGAGGCACTGTGTGCTGAAACAGTAGAACTAGGTGGCGTAATGAAAGATGTCGTGAAGAGCGTGAATTTTGTGCGGCGTCACGGTATGTATCATCGCCAAAATTCAAAGGATTCCGGAAAGATATGGAAGAAGAGTATCGGGATATACCTCACCACAGTACAGTACGTTGGCTGAGTCGGGGAAAAGTTCTTAATGTGTTCTTTGTCATTCGTGAGGAAATATCCCTTTTCCTCGCAATGAAAGGGGAAGAAATGCATTGTCTGTAAGATATAAAATGGATATCAGCCCTGACATTCCTAGCTGACATAACTATTCTTTTGAATAATTTAAATCTGTCATTGCAGGGCAAAGGGCAGCTAATCGTTGACATGCAAGACCAGATCAAAGCGTTCATAGAAAAGTTACGTTTATTTGAGAGGCAGATGAGTAATGGACATTTAACGTTCTTCAATCGTCTTGCTTCCTTAAAACTAGCTGAAGGTACTACCTTCGGCGATTACGAAGCGAAGTTTAAGTAGCTCATCACGTCGTTTGAAACACGATTCAGAGACCTCACTAGTTTGGAAATGGAACTTAAGGTGTTCAGCACTCCTTTTTCAGTTTCCCCCGATGACTTGTCATAGTCACTTCAGTTGAAGATTATTGATTTGCAAAATTCAACTTTGTTGAAAGAGAGGTACTACAACACGTTGGATTTGTCACGATGGTGTCGTTCATTACAGCAAAAAACATTTCCCAAGCTTCACAACAATGCCACTCAGATCATGTGCATGTTTGGAGCTACGTATTGCTGTGAGCAGCTTTTCTCAGCAATGGAAAGAGTAAAACGCAAGGAACGATCGTTTCTTCAGGATGCAACAATGAAGGCCATCCTCCGCATTAACGCTGCGAACACTTTGATGCCTGGTATTTCCGATCTTGTAATGAAAAGAAAATGTCAAGCTACAGAGGCCCAATAAATTTAGTACGCAATTTCTTGTGAAACAGTTGTTTCTTATTTCCTGAACATCGTATTTCCTGGTGTAGCATGTCACCGTGTCTTAGCAGCTAAGAGTAATAAGACGCAGCTGGCAAATCAAAACGCTTGCCTTGCTGCCTGCCTCTGCCAGCCGTGCCACGTGCCGGCCCACTTTAATGGTCACAGCGAGCGACACGGCTCCCTGGAGCAGGGAGCGCTCCGTGGCTCACAACGGAGCCAACGAGCTGGAACAGCCTGGTCTAGATAATGACTTATGTGCAGTCCTTTGCTTCCTCAGCCTGAGGATTCATGGGAAGTCTGGTGACTGAGGTTGGTTAGATTAGATTAGTATTTATTCCATATATCATAAATACGACACTTCGTAATGATGTGGAATTTGTCAGGTTAATAAAAGGTGTCTATACAAGATATTACATTAGACATAATATTACGTGACAATATTTTTAATTTTTTATGGGGGTTGGGAAATTACCCACTTACTATATACAAAAATTCATCTAATGAGTAGGAGTTGCCATTAAGAAATTCTTTTAATTTCCTTTTAAATGCTATATGGCTATCTGTCAGACTTTTGATGCTATTAGGTAAGTGACCAAAGACTTTTGTGGCAGCATAATTTACCCCCTTCTGAGCCAAAGTTGGATTTAACCTTGAGTGGTGAAGATAATCCGTTCTCATAGCGTTGCAGCCATGTACACTGCTATTACTTTTGAATTCGTTCTTATTGCTAATAACAAATTTCGTAAGTGAATATATATAGGTTTGTTGGTTGTTTGGGGTTTAAGGGACCAAACAGCAAGGTCATCAGTCCCTTGTTTCAAATGTGGTCCATTCCGCTAGTGTGACATCTCGGGAAAGTCAGAACAATAAAAGAGAAAAGGCTAAAAACGTTGAAGGGCAGTCATGTTGTCACTGGTAAAAACAAAATGAGGGAACACAGCAAGAGAACGAACCCAACGCTATGCTGAAGCAGCATAGGTTAGACGACCTGTGACTTAAAAGGTGCAACCGCTAGAATGTAGAAGTACGTGTGGGAAAAGGAGAGTAAGCAATCCTTAAAAAAGGGGTAAAAACAGTAAAAGGGTAAAAGAGGATCTCAGTCAGGGAGGTGAGTCAGGAATCACCAAACCCGGCTTACAGTGGGAGATACCCCAACACTCACCGCCCTGCCCCAACAGCAGAGAGATTAAAACCTTAAAACTGAGAATAAAAACCACTTTCCCGGAAGAAACCGAGAACCAGAGAGACCGTCCGGGAATCGTCAGCCAACATCAAAGGTAAAGTGTGGGGGAGTCTGTACTTAGCACGCAGAGCCAAAAGAAGGGGGCATTCAACCAAAACGTCGGCTACTTACTGGAAGGCTCCACAACCACATAGTGGGGGTGGCTCATCGCGCAAAAGAAAACCATGGGTCAACCGAGTATGGCCAATGCGGAGACGACACAGTGTGGTCGAGTCCTTTCGGGAGATGCGAAAGGAAGAACGCCACGGGCCTGGTGTCACCTTAATTGCACGAAGTTTTTTAGACAGGGGAGTAGCCTCCCAAGAATTGGCCCATGACTGTGCGAAGTGGGATTTGATGTGAAGCTGTAAATCCGCTGCAGGAGGGGCTACAGAAAACGGGGGGTAAGTAACTGCTCCCCCAGCCAAACGATCAGCGAGCTCATTACCCGGGATACCCACATGGCCAGGGACCCAAAGGAAGTCAATAGAAAAAGCAGCATGGTGAATATCAGCGAGATGGTCATGGATGGCAGAGACCAAGGGATCGCGCGAGAAACACCGGTCAATAGCAAGAAGGCCACTCATCGAGTCCGTGCATAGCAAAACGCGGTTGTGTTGGGACTGTTTAATAAAGGTAAGGGCCTGGGAAATTGCCATCAATTCCGCAGTAAAAACCCACATGTAGGTGGCAGCAGATGACTTTCCGTTCCAACGGAGGACGTGAAGGCATACCCAACACGATCAGCAGATTTAGAGCCATCAGTGTAAAAAACAACAGCATCCCGAAACTCCCACAAAATCTGGCGGAAAAAGGAACGGAACACCACGGGGGGGGGGGGGATGGAATCTTTCGGACCGCGGCGGAGATCCATCCAAAGTCGAGGCCGAAGATCTAACCAAGGAGGGGTGGAGGGGAGGGAGTGAGGAAGACAGGACAAAGAAGGAAGCTGAAAATCACGGCAAAGAGACGCAAGACGCAGCCCAACCGGTAAACCCGCCCGAGGGCGGGAATCGGGTTGGCGATGTCCATGGCCTGGGAACAGGATAGAATAGGAAGGATGAGTGGGAGAGGAACGGATAGTGAGTGCATAAGACACCAGAAGCTGGGACCGCCGAACAGAAAAGGGGGGCAATCCCAGCTTCAATCAGGAGACTATCAACAGGGCTAGTAGGGAAGGCACGAATGGCCAAACAGATACCACGATGGTGGACTGGATCCCGTACATGCAGTGTGGAAGGAGCAGCTGAATCAAACTTGACAACCATAGTCCAAGCGAGACAGAACTAGAGTACGATAAAGACGGAGAAGGAGGGAGCGGTTCGCACCCCAAGAGGAGTGGGCAAGGAAGCGAAGGACATTGAGCTTACAGAAACATCCTACCTTCAGGAGTCTGATATGGGGCAGCCAAGTGAGCTTGTTGCCGAAAAGAAGAGCCAGAAAACGAAACTGGGACCACAGGCAATCGTTGTGCATCAATATAGAGCTCCGGATCAAGGTGGATCGTAATACGGCGACAGAAGTGGATCACCCGCGATTTTAGAGGAGAGAATTGAAACCCGTTGGAGAGTGTCCATGCACGCTGTATAGCTCCCTGGAGCTGCCGCTCTGCAGATTCCATCGAAGAGGAACTAACCCAAATGCAGAAATCATCCACATACAGGGCAGGGGCGACCAAAGGACCGACAGAGGCCACAAGTCCATCGATAGCAATGAGGAAAAGGACACTCAAGACAGATCCCTGCGGGATGCCCGTCTCCTGGATCCGTGGAGAACTAAAAACAGTACCAACTCGAATTCTGAATGACCAATGGAACAGGAACTGTCGGATAAATATCGGGAGTGGGCGCCGAAGACCCCACTGATGAGGGGAAAGTAAGATGTGATGGCGCCAGGCCGTGTCATAGGCCTTGCGAAGGTCAAAAAACACCAACCAAATGGCGGCGCTGGGAAAAAGCCTGCCGAACTGCAGATTCCAAGCGAAGTAAATGATCAATTGGAGACCGTCCCTCTCGGAAGCCACAATGTTAAGGGGACAATAGATCCCAATATTCGAGGACCCAATTGAGCTGACGGGCTACCATCCATTCAAGTAACTTACAAACAACATTGGTCAGAGTAATTGGCCGATAGCTGTCAACAGATAGGGGGTTATTACCAGGCTTAAGGACAGGAACCACGATGCTATCCCTCCACTGAGAAGGGAAGTCAGCCTGGGGCCAGATACGGTTAAACACTCAAAGATGATGTTGCCGTTGTGGAGCACTGAGATGTTGAAGCAGTTGGTTATGAATGGAATCTGGGCCAGGGGCCATATCATGAGAAGAAGACAGAGCAGAAAGCAATTCCCATTCAGTAGAAGGTTCGTTGTAAGATTCTGACACACAAGGAGTAAAATATAAGGTGGAAGCTTCAGCCCACTGATTCTGGTGGAGGCAAGCAGCTGGACAGGAGGCTGATGCCACTGCAAAATGGGTTGCAAGATGTTCTGCAGGAACTAATGGGTCCGTACAAAGGCCATCTGGGAGGTGAAAGGCTGGGAGGGTGGACTGCCAATGGCAACCTTGGAAAGAGCGGTGTAGCCCATACCCGTGACGGGGGGACAGTAGAACCAAGGGAAGAAGCGAATCGTTCCCAACATATCCGCTTACCCTGTTTGATTAAATAACGGGCTTTAGCACGAAGGCGTTTAAAGGTAGGAAGGCTGGCTACGGATGGGTGCCTCTTAAAGTGTCGCAAAGCTCGACGGCGATCACGGATGGCAATGGCAATGGCAGTACTCCACCACGGGACTTGCCGGCGACGAAATGGTCCAGATGACCGCAGGTCAGCAAGGCTAGCAGCGCAAACAATCGCGTCAGACACGTCACGCAGGACGTCATCAATACAACCCAACACAGAGGGAGAAAACACGACCTGTGCAGTTGGAAAAACTAACGAGGTATCCTGTCCCTCGGAGTGTGGGAAGGAAGAGAGAGAATCAACGGAAAATGGTCACTATCACAAAGGTCGTCGTGAGGCGACCAGTGTAATGAAAGGGGATAGGGGGAAGAAAGAGAAAGACAATGGCAGGAAAGGTACCATGGCCGGCACTGAAATGAGTAGAGGCGCCATCATTAAGAAGGCACAAGTCGTGGTCTGCAATAAACTGGTCTATTTGAAGACCTTGTCTAGATGGAAAGGCACTGACCAACAATGGATGATGAGGATTAAAATCCCCAAGGAGGAGGAAGGGAGGAGGTAGTTCTTGAAGAAGGGCAGTTAAGGCAGCAGGTGTAAGAGTCCTGTCAGGAGGGAGATAGAGATTGCAAACCGTGACAGAGTCTAGGTGGACCCTAACAGCAACCGCTTCCAATGTAGTTTGAAGAGGAATCCACGTGCTAGGTATGTCTGTACGGACCAACGTACAAACTCCACCAGAAGCCCGCAGGGGTCCGACCCAATTCCGACAGAAAACACGGAACCCATGGAGTGTCGATGAGTGAGCATCAGTAAAATGAGATTCCTGTAGAACCACACAAGCTGCAGAGTAAGACGAAAGAAATTTCAATTCCAGAAGGTGACGATAGTATCCATTACAATTCCATTGGAGAACCACAGAATGATTTAAATGGGGGCTGTACACGCTAAAACCAGTCACACCTCCGGGTCCCCACCCATCAACATGGAGGGGACGATATCCATGAAAGACAGGTCAGAATCCGGTTGTGAAGTTGGGGATGGGACCTCCTGTGACACCAGAGGCTCTTTGTCCCGGGACTTATGTTTCTTCTTATTTTCAGGCTGAGATCAAGGAGGGCTGTGTGGCATAAAGGAGCCAGCTGCACCAAGATCGGGAACAGAAAGAGACCGGGCGACCTGGGCGCCGACAGACCACGGAGAGGGGCCTGTGAACAGCGGGAAGATGTGTCCAAAACGCAAGCACCTCTAACACCTCACAGGAGGTGGGATGTACAGTTTCACATCACATCGATAAACCATAATCTTAACTTTCTCAGGGAGGGTATCCCCTTCAAAGGCTAGGATAAAGGCACCAGTATCAATGCGATTGTCTTTAGGACCCTTCTGAACACGCCGAACAAAGTGAACACCCCGCCGTCTGAGATTGTCCCGAAGTTGCTCTTGAGTTTGAAGGATGAGGTCCCTGTGAAAAATCACACCTTGAACCATATTTAGAGACTGGTGGGGGGGTAATGGACACAGGAATTGTGCCAAGATGGGTACAGGCACGAAGGGCCGCAGATTGGGCAGCTGAAGCAGTTTTGATCAGCAACAAACCCGACCGCATCTTGCTCAGGGAGTCCACTTCGTCAAACTTGTCTTCAATGTGTTCCACAAAAAGTAAAGGTTTGGTATTGGTGAAGGTATCCACATCAGTCCTGGTGCAAACTAGATAACAGGGAATGGTTTCACCCCTAGCTGACGGGCCTGACCCTCTTCCCAGGGGGTAGTCATGGCAGGGAAGGCCAAAGGGGCAAGAGAAGCAGCACTAGAAGAGACATGCAGAGAGACAATCGCAGAACGGCCAGAGTTCTGGACCCATATGCGTTTCATTTGCTTAGCATCCGCCCTGATACCACCCACTCCGATCAGGTGCTCTCCTCACAGGCGCCACCCAGTCACAGCAAGGGCCGTCTGGCACGGAGGCCATTGCCGGGAGTTCCGATGCTCCATGATGATGAGCAACCACTTCAAGGCATGCATGAGGTGGTCACAGCTCAGGTATCAGAAGTGTGATCCCTGTGTTTTCAGGACGCTCACCCAAAAATGTACATAGCGACCCCACCACATGGGTTTGCTATGCACGCTAGCATCAGGCGATGTGAAAGAAAAGGTGGAATATACTAGGAGGGCGCACGTCGGAGACAC